>NW_013670050.1:18510-34768 GCF_000517525.1 Limulus polyphemus | reverse complement strand
CACTTTGAGACTAATAATGGCTGGAGACGGCTTGAATGGGTAATGAATAAAAACTTTAATATGACAGCAAATGTACAAGTATTTTTTTCTGAATTTAACTTTAATTAAAAATAATATTTAGGATTAACGCATGTATAGTACCTGATGATGACAAAACCTTGTCGAAACGTTGTACATTTGCTGTTATGTTAAAGTTTTTCTTCATTACCCATTCAAGCCGTCTCCAGCCATTATAATGGTGTTTTGATACTAAATACAAATTTAAAATTATTCTTATTTGAATTTAAAACTGTAAACCTAAAGTAATAAAGTATTGAGTAATGAAACTACACGAAAGTTAAGAAATTAAACGCTTTCCATATAATGATCATTTGGGTAATAAAATTTTATCAAAACGTTTGGAATTTAATGTGAAATAGAATGTATAGAAAAAGTAATAATACGTTTTGTTGGAATATTTTAATTGGCTTCCATCTAAAAAATAAAACGACCAAGGTTTAACTAAAACTGAAATAAACCTAGAATATACTTTAAAAACACTACATAACTATAGAACATAGGGAAAGCAATACCTATGTAAAGAATCCAACATGCACATGTTCATAAATGTTAATCTTGTTTCGCGTTTATGTACTATATCTGTTCTGTGTTAACTGTTTATAAACACTTTATATACTATATCTGATCTGTGTTAACTGTTTATAAACACTATATACTATATCTGATCTGTGTTAACTGTTTATAAACATTATATACTATATCTGTTCTATGTTAACTGTTTATAAACATTATATACTATAGCTGTTGTGTGCTAACTGTTTATAAACATTATATACTATAGCTGTTGTGTGCTAACTGTTTATAAACACTATATGCTATATCTGTTCTGTGTTAACTGTTTATAAACATTATATATTATATCTGTTCTGTGTTAACAGTTTATAAACACTATATACTAGATCTTTTCTGTGTTAACTGTTTATAAACACTTTATATACTATATCTGATCTGTGTTAACAGTTTATAAACACTATATACTATATCTGTTCTGTGTTAACTGTTTATAAACACTTTATATACTATATCTGTTCTGTGTTAACTGTTTATAAACACTTTATATACTATATCTGTTCTGTGTTAACTGTTTATAAACACTATATACCATATCTGTTCTGTGTTAACTGTTTATAAACACTATATATCATATCTTTTCTGTGTTAACTGTTTATAAACTTGGTAAAAGAGCAAAATTTCAATGTACATTCGCAGACTTTAAATCCACGCCTGTTACATTACCAAAAATTTTCCCGTGTACTTAATTAATAGATATTTCGTGAATATATATATCAAATTTTTATTACCATTATTGCCCACACGTTAGTTTAATTATCAAAACGTTGTCTCTTTATACTCAATTAATAGATATTTTGTAAACATTTATCAAGTTTTAATTAACATTACTTACTACATTTTCATCCGTTTTTGCCCTAAAAAAGGAAATAATATTCAATAAAAACACACCCAGTGAAAAAAATGAATTACCATAAAAATCAAACACCAAATCTAAAGTATACAATCACCATAATTCTTAAAAAATATAGTTTTATTCACCTTTTAATGATATTAAAGTCCGTAGTGTATGAAGATAACCTTAACTGACAATTAAATGTTTAGATAGCAATAACTTTTATCGTCTTAATTAAAGTACTTCATGACATTTAATGAATGGATAAAACGACTAATGAGATTGCTCATCTTGGTTCCATGCTCATTAGATTACATACAATGTCCTAAGAGAATGTCTTTAAGAGAAGATGATCCTATATTTGTCAA
Source organism: Limulus polyphemus (assembly GCF_000517525.1). NCBI lineage: Eukaryota > Metazoa > Arthropoda > Merostomata > Xiphosura > Limulidae > Limulus > Limulus polyphemus. The sequence goes on along the minus strand of NW_013670050.1, from coordinate 32,935 downwards.
TAACTGTCACTATATTGTTGAAAGAACAATTCCTAACCTTATTACACCTATCACTAAAACAAATGAAATTTTATACTTTATCAATTATTTTATAACGAAAATTATTTTCAACAACAATTATGTGTATTATGTGACATAAAAATATGAAACAACTTCACCAAATGATCATAAATGCAGCATAATAGTCATTACTACCATTCATAGGAAAACAAAATGGCGATGCGAACAGAGAAGTGTAAGTTAAAGGAGACTGTAATGATCTGCTATTCAATGATAAACTTTAGAAATGAGACAATAGGAAATATCACTGCCATGGTTTTGTTGCTGCTAGGTTAGAAAACGTCCACCTTGTCTATCAACATTTAATTTACTTCTGTAAAAATTCCCTCAATCTCTAAATCCAAATGACTGGTTGATAAATTAGATGTGAACTTATATCGGTGTTGTGAGTTAGTTACTCCTAAAAGTATATGAATCTTGGAAATCAATCAAATCTAACCCACGGACACGTATGTTCTTACAGGTTGCATTGGTATATGAAATAATTGCGTCTATCCTTTCATTCCATCTTCATCATCTAGTACAGAAAAAATTGAGCGAAATTGATTCGAACCCGCGATAAGCAGATTGCTAGTCAAGCGCCCTAACCAACAGATCATGCAAGGCCTTTGAGGATAATGCCCAGCTAAAATATCTCCTATGAAAAATAACAGTAATAATAATAATTAGCGCCCGTTGTGGAAACTAATTATATTCATGTAAAGTTTTTTGTTTTCCATTTTCGCCCTTTCAGCCGTGAGGGCGTTATAATTTGACGGTCAATCCCACTATTTGTTGCTAAAAGAATAACCCAAGAGTGGGTGTTATTGACAAACTGCCTTCCCTCTAGTCTTTCAAATAAAATTATGGACGGTACTTGGAGAGGAGACGGGCGCCACCAGGTAATTCTGCCCAAAATTAACTTAAGCGACATCAGGACTTACAAAACAACCCTCAAATGTTTATTGATGAACGTAATTATATATATATATTTACAAACTATTCAATTCCATTTTAGGATTATGCTGTAACGTTTCATATAGTCTAATATTATGGTAAATACATCTTTCAGTTTCAGTTGCTTTTCAGCGTACCTCTTTTTTGAATAATTAAATCGTTTATTATAATACGCAATTGTTACTCATTGATATGTACATTTGAAAATGCTCCTCAGTGGCTTAGCGGTAAGTCTAAAAGCTTATAATGCTTAAAAACTGGATTTTGATACAACGAACGAAGAAACACTTGTAGTTTCTGCTTACGACTCTAAAACAGAATTGTTATTTTGGTTACCTCATCCAGTTGTTAAAATCTTCTTTACACCACTTAACGTCCCTTTAAAAAAAGTACCTTTGAATTTTTAGAGAAACTTAATGGTAAAAACTTTAGTTTAACGGAAAATTTGGTTTTTATTTACGTTAGATGTTGTTGCTCTGTACTCATATATTCTTATAGATAAAGGTATTTATCATAGATACCTTTTATTCATTAAAATAAACTATTGACTCAACCATCGTCCCTCTTTTCATAAAGTACTAAAATTTCTTCTAAAAGATTTTTCTTCAGATTTTAATATGGTTTCTACAAAAACAAGAGTAGCAATGAGGAATAGTGTGTCGTTAGTTTTGCAGTTGTATTTATGCATACACTTGATAAAAAAGCTAGCAACACATGGATATATACAACAAGTCTTACACCAAAGGTATCCTATATACATATCGATGGAACATGAAACCATGGGCTCGATAACGTTCAATTTGTTTTATTATTTCTTGAAATCAATGTACCCGTCAGTGACGCTCCCTTTGGAAGATACATAAAAGAAAGACGTTTACCTTTCTTACATGTTTCCTTGACAACCAACTATCATCAAACACAAAGTTACTTGTACACAAATTACGCAGAAAACTCATCTTTCTTCACTATACCTGACATCATGTGACAAGAACGTTTGGTATGCTATAGTTAATGGTGCAAGTAAGAGATGCGAATTAAAATTTAATGTCTGTGGGGATAAATATATTGGAGAAAAAAAAACCTTTATGTACAGGTATCTCACAACACGTAATCGCACTATACAAGTTTGAACAAAAATAGCACAGAAGAACATTTTTTGAAAAATTATGACCTACTACAAGCTAGTAGTGACTCTTCTAAACTGTAAGCATCCTTCCTTAAACGCAAGATTTTCAAGCATTACTCATCGAAAAAATAATCTAAAACAAAGACCATGGAGGATACCTCAAAATAATCTAAAACAAAGACCATGGATGGTACCTCAAAATAATCTAAAACAAAGACCATGGATGGTACCTCAAAATAATCTAAAACAAAGACCATGGATGGTACCTTAAAATAATCTAAAACAAAGACCATGGATGGTACCTCAAAATAATCTAAAACAAAGACCATGGATGGTACCTCAAAATAATCTAAAACAAAGACCATGGATGGTACTTCAAAATAATCTAAAACAAAGACCATGGATGGTACCTCAAATAACTTTCACTTATACTACAAAAAACAACAACAATACTTTTTGCATAACTTCTAGTTCCCGGGCTTGTAATTTTTAAATTCGGGGTTCGGTTTCTGGCGGTGGGCAGAGTACAGACCATTGTGTAGCATTGCGCTAAAATACACCACCAACAACAACTTAATTTATAACTTTAAAATAATATATAACATGCCAATCACACTAACATAATTTTTCTCAACCACGAATTTACGAAACTAAAAGTTTTAGCTAGCGGTTTATATATTTTTTGGTTCGTTGATCTTTTAATAATTTCAACATTATTGTGTTTTTTGTGTTGTTTTTTTCAGAACCTCACATTGTTTATTTAGCAATTTAGTCAACACTATTGTCTTTTGTGTTTTTTTTTACAGAACCCCACATTGTTTATTTAGGAATTTATTATTCGTTTAAATTGTGTGACGTCAGCATCTAGTACCTACGTGATGTGTATAAAGAAAGTTAGACTTTCAAACCATAATTATTACCATTGATAAAGGCATATAACAGAAACGTTGAGGCACAAAACATTCCGAAGAAAAAAATTATTTTAATATGTCCTAATAACTCTGGTCAGTGCTACGCTTTTGTATGAAAGAACACATTTTTTTCGTATTTTAGAACTCGCAATTGCGAAATTCGAATAATTTTTCCCGCCAAGAAAAACAATATTCTCAACTCAGAATAACTCCTATTAGTCACACCTCATAAGCATAACCGTATAAGTCTACCACACACACCTTGAAAAGAGGTAAATGTTTCTAAAATATATTATTCTGTTATTAGCTGTTGAAAGGTCTCCTTCATGGTCGTATTAAAACTTTCACAACAGTTGTGAAAAATCAGCTACATGTTTGTTATTCTATGTCATCAGTCTCTAACGGTCTGTCTCTTTAGATCTCTGTCATGGTTGACCCGTCTTTCTCACCTGATAACAAGATATGTTTAATAACTTGTCTTCTACTGAGGACAGTCGTGTCTTCTAATAGCTACTCTAAGGGCTACTAGTGACCTTTTTGTGTTTGTTTTACATTACGAATAGTCAAATATAGAACTAACGGTCTTTAAGAACCTCTTACTAATGCCTTATCTTTAAGAGCGGTATTTCTTTGTCAATAAAGAATCTAATACTTGTCAGTTGTAACCGCACAGCTGTCAGTCTCCGCCAACAAGTAAATAAACTTAAACCATTATTCGACAGAAGTCAGTGTATGTGTGTGTGTCCCCTTATTACTGGTGCACCGCTGGATCGATTCTCACCAAATCTTGTATGTACCTTTATGACCTATCCACCCACACACAAGGTATGTGTTTTCTGTACGTTGAACGGGTACGTCATATAATAGTATATATTTAGAATATTAAGACATTGCAGTTAAAAAAGAAAGCTATTTGTATATTCATTTTAAGATGATCATTGAAGCTTGTACTATTTCCTTAGAAAATAAAACCCGATAAATAGTTTAATACTAGTACATTTCATAGTCACATGTCAACTTGTTATAAGCTGTCTTAAACCCTTCAACTTTTGACATCTAATTATTTTTTAAGTATCTTCTCACAAAATATTGGCGTGATATCAAACTCTCACGAATCTTACTACAACAAACTGATGAAAATAACCCGACGAGCACAGGCGTCCACAAGCGACATGGGAGAAACATGATATATATAGAGTTGTTCGCTCTCATCCATAACAATAAAATTTATCTGTAATAAAGGTGACGAAGTTATAAGGCTATGTAACGCATTAGAGCTATTAGTCAGCGGCAGCACGAGCTCAATAAATCGGTTGTGACGGCGGGTAAACGCGGACGAGGCGCCCGTACAAAAAAAATAATAATAAAAAGGCCTGCGAGCAGAATTTGGTTTGAATCCAAATATGCGAGACATAGGCCCATCACATCGGCACATTCAACGTCTTTAGACGGCAACGTCGTGCTAAGGTACATCCTCGATACAATTTATCTTTGTAACAATTGCTGCCTACACGAATGATGAAGAAAGAACACACTGATTTAATAACCGAATGAACAGCTGGGGGATTTAAGACAATTGTAAGATTTTCTGTGGCAGAACAATGTCGTCTTCTGCCACATGGCAACAAAGACTACTGGACAAAGCAAAGGAGAAATTATAACTGAATAAAGTGACCACTTCTAGAAACTCCACAAAAAAGTACACATTTCTATACAAAAAAAACATATAATTCAGCAGAAGGGAAAAAATACAAATCCTACACTCATATATCATTTTACACAATTAACTAACTACCCATACAGCTCTTTTACGTGTCAAATTGCCATTATCGGCACATTTTATGATAATACCAGATATTTAAAATGTATTACAGTAGAAACGTTTTTATGTCACAGATAGACTATTTTTAGCATATTGTTTTTATGTCTAATTTGAAGACTCATAATTTTAAGAGTTGTTTCACATTTAAGAAACTTGGGATAAAAATATGGATGTCACAGTTTCAATGTATCCAGACAAAATTCAAATTATAACAATGTTTGGAGTGAATGTTGAACGAGAACACTTTACCTTCACTTAAAAGTACTGCATTTAAGCATAATCTTTGATTATGTTGTTCTCTTTACAGCTTCACCACGCACAAACTATATCCAAGCTTTTGTCATTCAACTAATACAAATTCCAATCTACTTGCTACACAGCCAAACTAAAACCCAAGTTTCTGTCATTCAACTAACACTGGTTTCAAACTATCTACTGTAGAGCCAAACTATACCCAAGTTTGTATTATTTAACTAATACAAGTTTCAAACTACGTACTGTAGAGCTAAACTATACCCAAGCTTCTATCATTCAACTAATACATATTTCAAACTACTTACTGTAGAGCCAAACTATATCCAAGCTTCTGTCATTCAACTAATACAGATTTCAAACTACTTACTGTAGCGTCTAAATTGCTCTTGCTTTTGCCATGCATTTGCTAGTGAATTCAAATTAGGTACACTTCTGCCATTCATCCATTATAGAATTCACTGGCTATGTCTGCCACTGTAGTGCTAAAGAGTTAAATTAATCTCATGTTTGTTATGATGTTAAGCGTCGAAAGCTAGCGAAACAATGAAAACCAAAACGCCTAATGCTCGCGATAAAAACTACACTTGACTTGATTACGAATTTGTAAGGAGTTTATTAAGAGTATTGTGAAAATAGAAAACATTCCAAGTTAAGCAAATGGTTTTTTGTAGTGCATGTAAATATAATTTTGAGTGCAATTTCGGCTGCAATAATCCGCTAACGAATTTCAGTAAATAACTGTAAGAAAACCATCTTGATTTACGACAGACAAAAGATAGATTTGAAATGCTACAAACTTCTGATTTGAGATCCGTATTTTTTATCAGAGTTAATATATTGGCATAATAACCGATTGATATCGATTTTTTTTACTCAAGTACGACAAGCTCAAACTTAACCACTTCTCTGTCATTCGAATACTACAATATCAAACTGACAATGTCCCTGTTTTTGTTTCAGTTGTGGCAAAGTAAAAACAAAACACCAAAAAATCCTCACATCTCTGTTTGATTTATTACATGAGCAATATCTTAGCAAACTGAAAAGATAAGAGGCTCTTATTTTATATTCTAGCATGTCAATATCGCTAATTTGAGTTTTTAATTCGTTCGAAACTATAGATTTAGTATATTGACTTCACAAACATCTAATTTGAACCAGTGCTGCATTCAACATACCACGTGACACACAAAAATCGATGTTTATCTGTTTTTTAATATTTGCTTTTCAATTAAGAAATTGAATAATATATAGTACTAAAATTTGAATTATAATCTACAGTTTGATACCAAAACTCTACCGTCCATGTCGTTCAACTACTGAAAAATCCAAAATATCAAAGTTTTTGTCATACATATATACTAACCACTTATTGTTATTCTAATACTACAGAATACAAACCAACTATCCATACCTTTGACATTAAAATACTAAGGAATACAAACCAACTTCTTTTCTGTCATTAACCTTAAATCTAAGAGTTTTGTATCTGTATTCACTTATACACGTAATTTAATAAAATCCAAAGTTCGATTGTAAGTCAATCCAGCAAAGTAATGTTCATAAATTATTCGTTATATTTGGCTTATGGTACAAATTTATTCATGCTAATTCTAACTTGCACGTGCCTGTAATTTTCTTAACTTTCCCCATAATATTTGACGAAAAAAATTAAAATTTGACGTTTATGCTCTTGACCTCACAGAATATGAACTAAGAAAACGTTTTCAAGAGTCGTGAGTAGGCTTCCAAAATAAGGGGGGGGGTCAAGTGATTGTAGCTTTTGTAAGTATTCAAAAATGGGATGCTTTGGATGTGGATTATGTAAGAATTCGTTTCAGTTTTACGATTCTCAAGTAGCTTTTCTTATAAGAATGACTTATATAGGAATACGCTTCACTTTTAACGCTTTCAAATGCGTACATGATTGACTACGTTTTAAAGTTCACTTACAATTCCCAAATAGCTTCCCTTAAAAATAGGCATGCAAATGAAACAGTTTTAGATATTTTATAGCCAAACAGCAAGATCCACTTCAATGCATCACTTAAGTGTTGAAGCTTGTATGTAAACGAAGAATCAAGCACGTGTTGGAGTCATTCTTCATAACAAAGCCCGTGATCTTCTCATATTGACATTCTATTGACTAAAAAGGTTTGTTTGGACACTAGCACTCAAGCGAAAGTAAATTTCTAAATAATTATCTGACGGGAATGTCATTATTCCTCCCTTTAATACAAGCTGGATACATAATCCGCGTCCCCAACTGTGTTATTGATATTTATAACCCAATTCTACAAATGTGATTAGAGAGAAATGATTCTAATTTAATATCTGAAGTTTTTGTAGCAAAGAAATTAAGAGAAAATCCCTTTGACATTATCTGCAAGTCAGCGACTGAAACCTTTCTGCTTCTGGGAAGTGATTGAAGAAGGCTGGCAGAAGAGAAAGGCTGAAGTCAGGAGATTTTTATTAGGCTAATGAAGTAAAGTACACCAGCAAAGAAAGAGAATCGTAGCAGAGCCATTACAGAGATGAACTCTGCTCTGATGGAGTCTTATAATTACTCAGTAATTAATTTTCAGGAGGAAAGTAGAAAGATTGTGTTTTTAGAAAGTTTGTTTTCAGTACATCTTATGTATCTTCTATGTCTTTGTTACGCAAACTAGATTTTACCATTGACAATAACAGAGAAACTATTAAGTAGAAATAATTATGTAGTGTATAAATTCAGAGATCTCAAACACAACAGATTCAACTCAAAATAAATGTCAAATTGTTAACTCACTAAATCTTCTTCAGTCTTTTAGTGACACTAACACACTCATGATAAAAATAATATAAGAAATTCACAAATAATATGACAGAATCAAATGTCAATAAACGATGTCTGCATGTCTGCTTTGATTCTATTTCCTATTATTCTGTGTCCTATTCTTGTCAATAAACGATGTCTGCTTTGACTCTGTGTCCTATTTTTGTCAATAAACGATGTTTGCTATGATTCTATGTACTATTTTTGTCAATAAACGATGTCTGCTTTGATTCTATGTCCTATTTGTGTCAATAAACGATGTCTGCTTTGATTCTATTTCCTATTATTGTCAATAAACTCAAAGCAGGCATCGTTTATTGACAAAAATAGGACATAGAATCATAGCAAACATCTTGAATTGTTCTTCAACTAAAACGATCAATCTTATTATGTTTACGATATTAAAATAAATTACCACTCAGATCATCAATTTAAAATTTATGATAAATCAAAGTACATTTCCCAAATTATTATTTTGATCTGCTTAATGGCCATTTACAAATTAATGCAAAAATCTCCACACAACAATAATTACATGTAGGTGATATTCGGAGTAATCAATTTGAAATATATCTATTAACAATAAGCCCTATGTGAAATGAGTCACGACGTACCCCAGTAAGCCGTCTTTGGGTGTAACCACAAATTTAACATTATACCAAACACTCGTTATATTTATGAAATGTAACACGATTTTAACAGTGAGATGAATATCATGTGCTACGTGTCTACCTATACGTGTAGTTCTGTATCTGAACATAAGTAAGATCTGGTCTTGATATAATTCTGTTAATGTTAATAATAAGATTTAATATATTTCGGAAAACTAAAGTATTTTTATCCGCAGCTTCTAACTTAGTTAATTTAGTTAACTAATTTAGTTTCTCCAGGTATATCAACATTTATAATCACTACACTGAAGATTAGAATTACACACAGTTGAAAAGAACTTTAAGAAAAAGTAAAACACTAAGGTTATTCCTCGTTAGTCTCGAAAGCTCTACTTTTATTGAACTTTGAACATGTTTCCCACAACTTCATTAACAGAGTTACTTAAAAACTATATTAGACTAAACGTTCCATTTGTCACTTCTAAAACTCATCGAGTCATAAGACTATGTGGATCATTTCCGGACCCAACACAGAAATAATTGTTCAACACCGCAATGCTTCGTTAAACAATTCTTAAAACTTTAAAACTGGAAGACTTTTCCTTATAAAAGTTGAAGGCCTTCACTGGGTCTCACCAGCGCACTCTATCTTGGGCCTATCCCCTAGTTACCTTTGCTATGGATTTCAGTTAGGATTCAGCTGGTCGCCTGCATGTTTTTTTTTGTTTTTGTTTTTTTTGCCTTTCCCTTCTCCTCTCCCCCTCAGAAGTCCAGAGCAGAGCATCTTTGATGATGTTGTCCTGTTTATTTTTTTAGCACGTGGGGCCTATTCTATTCCTATCTGTACCATGACGTATTTCTCTCCTGTCTTTCTTTTCATTATTAGCAGTTTGCACAAACTAAAGATCTCCGTGAATTCAAAGATATTTCTCGAAGAAAAGACAAATTACAGATGACATTCAAATATAAATATTTAAGGATTAAAGTGCAAAGTTATGCAATGAGTTCGCGTGTGCAGTGGAAATCATTACTTTAATATAAGGATTTAGAAAATGTGTACGAAATCGAAAGATTCAGTGTAAATATGCAATATAATGTAATATTCTGACTTTCGAAAGATATATTTACAAACTAAGAAACCTGAGCACTTTTGTTAATAATTTCAAATTCACTCTTGAAGAAGGGTCTACCTTCCAAAACTGCTTGAGTTATCAACTTTCTTATTTTTTGATTCGTTAAATATCTAATCTAGCGTAAATTTTAGCGTCATATATATATGGCATAAGGGATATTGTAGACATGTGTTGGCTCTTGCAGCTAACAGGATTCACATAGCGGCCTCTAGTTTTTAATTTCTAATACCTTATCTAATTTATCTATATTCAGTAAGAAATATATGTTATTACCTATTCTTGTCGACCAGAACAAATATATATATAGCAACCACACCATTTGTAGTTTCTTCAAATGTTCATGATAGTATATAAAAAAAAACAAGGGTTAAAGAAATGTGAAAAATCATATTGAAAAATAAAACCATAGCACTTTCAATAGGTTTACCTATTTTCTTTAGGAGTAAAGAAGACAGATTCAATCTCTCGAAAGCACTAGGGTCTTATCGGATTTTTTAAAATTTCATTTGCCAATATTCCAAACGCCCCCAGTGGCACAGTGGTATGTCTGCAACGCTAGAAACCGGGTTTCGATACCCGTGGTGGGCAGAGCACAGATAGCCCGTTGTGTATCTTTGTGTTTAACTACAAACAATCAAACGAAATCCAAATGTGTAGCTTTTTTATTTTTTAGAGGTACCCACGACTTATCAGTACTGCTTAAAATGGGCAAATTAAAAACTGATTTATCAACATTACGTTTCATTTCTACAGAGGGCGATATAATACTGCATCTTTATAAAATAGTTTTTACTTTACTCATTTGAAGCTAGAATTATTAGATCTACTGTCTTATTTTCACGTATTATATTAAACCCCTGTAAAAATGCTTTTTAATCAAACAGCTAAAACGAATGGAACAACAATAACGTTGTTTCATCCTTCAAACTAAGGGTTACTGTTATAGATAACTGCATCTCACATGAATATAGATTAATGAGCAATTAAACAAACATAAATGAACCATGACACTTACAGACTGCTTAATCTATATATATATATATATAACGAATACTGTTATAGATAACTGCATCTTACATGCATATAGATTAGCGAGCAATTAAACAAACATAAATGAACCATGACACTTACAGACTGCTTAATAAATAAATATATAATAATAAATATTATATAAATATTATTATATATAAATAATATATATATATATGAACAATGACGTTTACAGGCTGCTTAATATATATATATATATGTGTGTGTGTGTATATATATATATATATAGATAGATAGATAAACGTTTCAGTAAGAAGTTGACAAGTGGCTCTGGAACAGGTCTTGATAACTGTAGCGTCAGTTGATATTTATGGCAAACCATGATATAATAGTGTCCTATTGAATTCTTCTTCTAACTGCCCATGTAAATGTACAATAACTCTAGATTGTCTCGGTTGCTGGACATAGAGGCCAGCAATAAAGTGGGAAAACGATGAAATAATGAAATAAGCCTCGGACCGACGACATAAATCTCACACAGAGTTCCCCATCTTTCCTTAACTCGTATAGAAGACTCGGTTGGGGACTCCCCATTAAAAGCATTCCTCTATTCAACAACCTAAAATATACAAATTCGTGTTCAGATTCTTCCGTTCCATCAGCTCTTCTTCAATCTTATGGTTTTTTGACTGATAAGAATGAAATCTACATATTGACATTTCACGCAAGAAAAGACTATTGTGAGAGGGGTATTACAATATTCGTATTCGTTTCAAGAAATTTTCAATTAGAGAAGACCCCCTTGTGTTAGGTATCCACAAATGCTGGTATATTTCTAGATTTGACCATACGAGCTATAGACATAAAAAGGTTTGAATGCTGAAAATGTTCATAAATGCATGAACAAGAAAACTTTTATTGCCCGTGTTTATAGGATGCAGGAGAAAAACGTTGAAGAAATTGAATACTTGTTGTTTTTTCTTGAAATAAATTGAAATAACATCTTGCCTTTCTTGTTTGACCCACGGCATACGTGACTTATTACATAATTTCTGTAGTTTCATTCGAAATAAAAAAATATGCAAATATATATCGTCTTTTGTCCGGTATCAAATTGTGTAGCTTGATTTTTTTTCCCCATAAAACTTGAATGTTTTTTTTTTTCATGGTGGGTATAATATAGCCTAAAATACCATATCGCAATTGGAGTTGTTCTTACCATTGAACTTAGTATACAAGAGCAAAAAACTTCTTTTAAAATATATGTTTTCCTATATTTTAAATTACAGTGGTTGAAAATACCGCAGCCTTTCAGAGTTATTCGCAATGTCATATTATCCCAGCTTGCATTAACAAAGATATTCACACTTATATTAGCACACATAGTAGTATATTCAAGCTGATATTCCATGCTTGTATTAGTACAGATAATGTTATCTTCAAGCTAATATTCCCTGCTTGTATTAGCACACATAGTGTTATCTTCAAGGTGATATTCCCACTTATATTAGCACGAATAGTGTTATGTTCAAGCTGATATTCCCTCTTGCATTACTACAGATAGTGTTTTTCTGCAGCTCGTATTCCCGTTTCTATTAGTACAAGTAGCGATATTCTGAAGCTCATATTTCGACTTATATCAGCGAATATAGTGTTATTTTCAAGCTGATATGCTCTGTTTGTATTAGGGCAGGTAGTGTAATTTTTTTCTTTATGTAGTTGGCCCCTCCTTGACTCTGATGTCAGACTCGGCAACATAAAGTAACAAATAAATATTACAATATTGAACATACTTGATGCGCCTTGGATTCGAAAGCAATAATTATAATTTAGTGGATATTAATTAAATCCAATAAATGTGCAAGAACTCTGAACTCCATGTGTATACCGGGATGTGAAATGATTCGTGACTTAAATTTGTGTAAAAAGTATTTCATTATCAGCGACGATACAGGTTAAAAAGAATGTTGGATATTCTAATGACTCCCCTGAGCTAGTTCTTGGCAGTTTGAAACTACATATGTAGTTAAACTTCTGAAGTCACCATGCTAGAACGATAACTGATGTCCCTGCCAAGCGGCTGCCGTCAAGCAACCTCGTTCAATCTGGTCAAAGTGATAAAAAAATCCACAAAATCAAGGCAAAAAAATCCGACAAGGGTAAGAAAAGGATTCTGGCAATCGAATGTCCATTACACAAACAGATTTTCTGTGATTGAAGAACAGTAAGGTACTCAATCTGTCTGCTGACACTTGTCTTAGTTCTTGTTTATCACACCACGTTCCTTACCCGTGGGCCTGCGCGTGACAAACGACTGGTGTGAAACCTGTTAATGTAACGAGGTGGAGAATGTCGTCAGGTGCACATTAGACGGCGTGTTTTCTTGTGTGTGGCCCGACGAGTCTCGTCACACTTCACTGTACTTCCATCACCTGTAAATTGGATCACCAGCATTCTATTAACACGCGTCATTGGATCATGAATGCAGCCATGCTGTTCAAGCAAGATCTTTCTCAAAGCAACGAGCTAAAATAACGATAATAAATCCACCCACATCTTGTTGGTTTCTCCGGGAAACAGTTACGCGTAAACCGTAGCAAGTTCGGTTCATCAATAAGTAACACGGGCAGGTTGTCAAGAGAGGGTGTAATGTATGTGCTTGCTGTGGAGTATCGAGTGCATTTACTAGTTTCTTTCTTTAGTGATAACTCGAGGCTTTATTGTACTCAGTAAAAACGCAGAAGTAATTGTTTTATAGTTATCAGGAACTGCATAAAGAACAAATTAGATTACTTACTAAACTCTTATCATTTTCACTGTTCACTTACTTCATAAATTTAGAAGAACTGATCTATCTCTCTATTGCTTGAACGGCGTCCGTGTGATCGAGTTTTACAAGGAAACCACGTGGGCACAGGCTGCCTCGAGAAAGCTGCGGGTGGCCAGCGCTTGGGATACGTAATGTGATTTACTTGGAACCCCGACATCTTGTGCCTGAGCGCTGAAAACAGCGTTACTCATATTTACAGGCTCAATATTAGGATGAAATGAGTTTAATTGTGCACTTAATGAATTATCCATCCATTTCTTTCAGTGAGCGAGATTTATGCATACTGCACGGACCACTTGTGACCATCCAACCAAATCTTTATTGTCCAGATAGTCTTCGCTGGCCTTTGCAACAAAATGATTTCTTTCTTTCTTTTTTTGGTAAATACTGAGCATTAAGTGTGAAGAATGCATGCTGTATCATTGTATCTGTCTAAGACTACCTGTATTTACGTAGTTTTCGAGTACCTTTCTTTTTTTGAAATCTGTTATGGAGATTGACAAATCTTAATGTCTTAACCCTCGAATTCATGACTTGTTTCTATAGCGATCACTACCAGTAGGGTCCACTTATTGCATCGTACTAAGTAATTACGGTATTCGGAGCGGAGAAATAAACAAAACTGTTAATTTTTTGTGTAATAGTCATAGGAAACACCACCAGTAATTAATGGGCTTACTTGCAGTATTTGAGGTTATTTTTGTTTAATTATTTTGTGACTCGTATGTTATTAGGAAACAGGGACTCTGCAACCAACGAAGCAATTTGTCGACACAAAACGTACACATGTATGTCCTAGAGGAATTTCAAGAAATAAAAGACATTTTAGGGTTTTATCGTAGAAAAATAAAAGCCCGACTGACTTTCACTAGCAAACAAACAAACAATTATAACACGTTCAGTGAAAACAAATTGTTACAAATTCAATAGACTCGA
>NW_013670050.1:10478-17510 GCF_000517525.1 Limulus polyphemus | reverse complement strand
CCTTCCCTCTAGTCTTACACTGCTAGATTAGGGACGGCTAGCGCAGATAGCCCTCGTGTAGCTTTGCGCGAAATTCAAAACAAACAAACATATTAAAAAAACATGTCTCCATTTTTCTCTCCTATTCGCGCAGCTTTCCAAATTTTATGACTTGAGCATTCCTGCGGATTTATCGTGCGATATCTGTCTTCTCTTTCAATTACTGCACCTTTCCAAAATTTGAAATACAAGTAAACAATGTGATGGTTTGATCTGTTATCGATACTCTTTTTTTACTTTGTGGAAAATATTCAAACTGACTGTCCCGATTTTCTCTTGTCTTTCAATTTTTTAAATATAAATTAGACCTACAGACTTTGAATCCTCTATTCTGGAAATTTTCAAATTTTGAGATTTTTAGCAACCCTGTGAAAGGTTTTATATGTTTCATATACAAAGTAAATTTCTGTAAAATTTTATGCCAGTTTTCAGCATGCCTGCAGGACGAGTACGCGAATGTGAACACATACACACATAATGGTCGTCCTCTTCCATAGTTGTTAGAGCTGTTTCATAATTTAACAGCATTGTAAGGGTTACAAAATTTTTTCTATAGTACTATATTTATTATCTTCAATTCAGTAAGAAAGATTTTATGTTGAAATTCATTTCCTTAATTACAGACTGAAATTATCTTTCCTTTTTAGTTCTAGTCTCACAATCGTAAGATATGAACAACTGCTTCTTATGGGTTTCCAGGTTTCTCTCTTTCTTTGTGTGCAAAACTTTCAAAATATGAGGACGCTGAACTATTCTTGGCTTTGGTAAACTTGAGAGGATGTAACCGGTTCGTGATTACTGGCAAGTAGCTTAAGAGATGTAACTGGTTCGTGAGAACTGGCGAGTAACAAAGTGAAAGGATTATACGCTGTGTGAGATGTAGAGACAAAGAAATGATAAAATATGTAAAGAAGACACAGTAAAGGCGGGAATCGGGTTATTAAAACTTTATCGCTTGGTTAATACTATATGCCAACGTGTGACTGCTTCAACACAGGTAAGTGCTTAGCTTCTTCTAACTAGATCAAGACTAAAAGAAACAAGTTTTAAACTCCATTAAGACCAGTACACAACTTGCCGAACAACAGAACAAGATTCTACCAACCATTCTTAAGGTAAAAGATTATCAACTGCTTCATTCTTTCAGGTGAATTTCGAGCTGATTCCTCGCAAGAGTCATCTTGATGGTCACCAAGGCCCAATAATCTACCGAGAAGATAAAGTCAGCCTAGACTAGAAGCGCTCAGAAACATTTGAAATACCTAAAATAATGGCTCCATTTACGCAATGACAAACTTTTAAGAATGAAACGTAAGTTCAGAACCAAATATAAAGTAATCAGTTAATGCAATTTGTCCTTTATTTGGGACATCGTTTTATTTATGTCCGATAGCTGTTGCACTGATCATAATAAAGGTATTCGTGGTTATCTTTATAATCAGGGGTACTGCCCAAAACATTCCGCTGCTCATGTTGCTGTATAAAGATATTCGTGGTTATTTTTAGAACCAGGGGTACTGCCAAAAACATTCCGCTGCTCATGTTGCTGTATAAAGATATTCGTGGTTATTTTTAGAACCAGGGGTACTGTATACAACATTCCTCTGCTGATGTTGCTGTTGATGCTTGTTTAAACCCTTCATTCACAGTTCGATTATTTTCTTCACTGAAATCGTGGATTTCCTCCACATAATAGGTAACGATCCGTAATAAATAATTGACTCTAGTTTTGTTTCTTTAACCCAGGCGACAAATCACTCTACTTCTCCTGATGCAGGCCAGGTTCTAATTCCTGCTTCCATTGCGGTTTCCAGACAACTGCGAGTTCCTTTCATTCTGAGTACCACAAAGTTAACTCACATTATTTAAATTATTTAACTGAGTTAGTTGACAACACGAAGAAAGACAGAAACGTGACAAAAAAATCAATAAAACTTGCTATCAGTATTAAACGATTTTCCGTATTGTCTCAAATAATCAAAATTTCTCAAAGAAAATTATATGACAAACGAGCATATATATATATATATATATATGTAGCCTCCCAGTGGCACAGCGGTATGTCTGCGGACTTACAACGCTAGAATCCGGGTTTCGATACCCGTGGTGGGTAGAGCACAAATAGCCTATTGTGTAGCTTTGTGCTTAATTGCAAACAAACAAAATAATCTGTATATATGTAACTACTGATTTAGACTTATAGCTATAATAAAATCACTTATAACGATTTTTTCAAATGCCGTCAGTTAGCTACCACTCTTATAGTGTATGTTTTTCCATCATATAAGATATATAGATGTGGTATACACTATCATGTATATAACCTTGACTGACTGAGGAAAGAATACAATCACATTTTCATTTAAGTGTTTACTATCTTAAAAATAATTTTCAGCTTCTTCAAAATACTTGTGTTTTAACTCTTTTCTTTCAAAAATTATTTGACTAAAATGCGAGTTTTTAAAATATGGTTATTTTCCGTGTTGGCATGTTGAATTTTTCACATTAAAAATACAGACAGGTGATGCGAATAGCATTACTTATTTTAAAATACTGTAACTATTAAATGCGAAACTCATTTTTATAAGCAGTCTTTGTCATCTTGTGAGAAACCGGGATCTACTCTCCCTCATATACTCGTATTTTTAATTTTTCTTTCCACTATTTCTCGCCATTTTGATTCCAGTTTTTGAAATCGTGCAGAAATAAAGATTGTACTGTTTAATTTTATGTTTGAAGGGTATCATTGTATAACTGGTAATTTTATGATTGGAGAAAGAAACAATTTTAAAGGGAGCATTTTCATGTATATCTTTCTAATTGTAAGTCAGCGAACAATAAAGGATTACTTTAATACTTCTTGTGATTATTGAATGTCAGGTGGATCACTACCAAGTGTCTTTTCTGTCGGTGGATCAGAAAGTAGTGTTTCAGGTACGTTTCAGTGAACTTTTCTTTTGTATTTAAAAGGTATATTGGTGCTTTGAAATGTTCTCAGAAGATAAAAACCTAAGATAACCTTCCAAGATAGAATGATTCACAGATACAATGGTGTTTTTGAATGTGGTAGTATGGTGTTGGATAGATAAGTTCCCTTCCTTATTAAGAGAAGGATCACAGGATTTGATGGAATGTTGTGTAACAAATAATGAAGAAAAGCTAAGAAATTATTCAGCTACGAACAGAAAAAATTTTATTCTTTTCAGGCACCGAAATGTCTACAAATTGCATATTATTTAATTAATTAAAATCCTTATAACAGGACTGAAATTGAGATTAACTGATGTTAAAATAAATAAAGACTAAATTTAGGTATATCAACGTTGGCAGACTCACGATATGAAAAAAATAGTATCGAAAGCATGATAAAATAAAATATTCAGTAGTTTCTTCCAATAAGTGATAATCCATTAGAAGTCTCTGTGTAACTGATTTTATAGTCCAAATCATCTTGGACTCACTTCTGCTAATCGAGCCAATTACAGTTCATCAAATTTGAGATCCAACATCTTTATTTTATCATGTGACTGTCTGATCAATAACCTCATGAAATCAACTTATCATTTATCAAGACCGAATAGACCGATGAGAAAACTGAGAAGTCTAGTTTGGAAGCAACTAGAGATGATATAATGAAGCAAATATCTTTACCGTTACCAGCACACAACAAAACTTGGCAAACACCTGGTTGTTGAATGTTGCTCCTTAGTTCATGTAAACTAAAATAAGCTCCAAAACAGGTTATTCACTATTAAGCAAATACATATGTTGGAGTTTGCAATAATCATTAGTAACCAGTAAAAAACAATTATCTCTTCTACTTTCAAGGTGGGAGTCCAGCTATATCCAAAATTATCTACTGAAATGGAAAGCCTATAGCTCTCTGTTGACGCTTGCTATTGAATAGTCAGAACTTTCATTGGACAAAACGTACAGTACAGTGTTAGCATCACCTCTAAACATCCTGACGTGAATGACACAAGCAGTAGAACCGCTCTTTCATATTGGTGATAGAGCATGATACATCCTGATGTCTTCCAATCCCTGCACTTAGCAAGATCTGCAGGATGTCTGGCTCAAGAAATTTGGGTCATCACTATGGCATAGCAACTCATCTCACACCTCCAATTAGTCGTGTAAGTGCTAAAGTTTCAAACATCGTATTACAGTTGTCACTCTGTGATGGTGGCATTTCATCTTTTTGTATATCAAGTAGCCATCAACATAGATTCAAGTCCTTCGGTCACTCATACTCGTAAATGTATGTAGATAATCCAATGTATGTAGTAATCCAAGGATACCTAGCACACAGCCATTTGAACTTATCAGTAACTGAGAGTTTAAAGAACTAAATTATTTAAATAAATCTTTAGCGATTTAGTACAGGTGAAAGACAGGGACAGGTAACGATCTATCCATCTTCATAGGAAGAAGCTGGAGGGTCACCAGTGTCAACAAACTTGATCAACTGTCTTGCTGGACAGGCTCATCAACTCGATGGTGGGTTGTATGTTCAGATAAAACACAGTATGAAGGTAGAATGTAAAAACAAAAAGGTTAGAACTTCCAAAACTTAAACAGGTCAGAGAAGGAATGACCACTCTAACCATTATTCAGTACTGAGTCAAAAAGAAAGCAATTATGTCAGCACCGGTCAACTTATTCTATGACGGGGTCAAGACTATACATTGAAGTATTCTCAAACTGTCATTGTAGAATCAAATGTCAAAGTTTCACACGTACTGGCTAAAACAAAATTCTTTCCGTTGTAGCAGTTTCAGCAGACTTTATAGTTCCCTAAACTACAAAACCTTTCCGCATGCATATGTGCTGATATGTAGTGGTTGAGTGATGTTTTCCTTGCAGGCTAAGTGCCTGGCTCTCAGATAATGTTAGGACAGCACTTTACATGGCACTATTGACACAATAAATTAAAAAGTAAAGTAAAAAAGGAATAATAAACTAGGGGTTTACAGTTAAATCGCTGCAGTAGAAACTACACAGAATGGAGTGTATATAAAATACAGTATCACTGATACTATTGTCTAGACTTTCAGCGACTTCGCAATCTGCCTACTCCTCTCTTGACCCTTGAGGTCAATGATGTGACCAATACTCATTGTATTGCTTTCATACATATACATGTGATGCTGTCTGTTGTTGAAATGGACGGTAGGCATATTTAATATTTGGTGTGATTTATTTGTTTGTTGTTAAGTGCAAATTTACACGGTAGGCTATCTGCGGTGTGCCCACTGTGGGTATCAAAACCGGATTTTTAGCGTTATAAACCCTCACATTTACCGCTATGCCACCGAGGGCAGTGTGACTTGCATTAATATTACTGAATTCTTTAGAATTAATTATTTTGATGTTTCAAGGTCGTTTTTTTTAAATAAATGTGTTCTGCATATCTTTTAATACACTTATACCAAATGAAAAAAACTGTAGGTTGTATGTTTCTCCCACCAACCATACGTTTATATACAGACTTATCTGTGTCAGTCCTGTATAAATACAAAACATTATTGCTTAAAGACAATTAATATGGGAAATTTCTTAGAAATGTTAAACATCACACTGTAATTTCAATGGATCAGCCATCATCGTTTAACTTTCTATAAAACAAATAACTAAGGAAAATATCGTAATAACAGTTTTTATTTGAACTTTACAAACACCTAAACATGTTTAAATGTTTATAAACGATACTGCTATTTGAAGTAGAAAATAGCTAAACTTAACTTTGCCTGAAGATGATAACTCACTATTTCTGATACTTTTGAAAAAGCTCCCTAGTGGCTTAGCGGTAAGTCTGCGAACATATATATTGCTAAAACCTGCTTCTCGATACTCTTGGTGGACACAGAACAAATAGCCCATTGTGTAGCTTTTTTGTTTAACTACAAACAAATAAGTTTTTCTTTTAAATACCAAATTATATGTTGAGATAACTTTCGTCGATAATCCTGCTCTGAACCATTGAAACAAATATCAAGCACAAATGATAACTAAGAACAGACAATCTTTTTTGTCCCAAAAAATAGTAAATATTTGTTCGCCTCTTGGTAGAAAGACTAAATTTGACACAGTGATAATAAATATTATATATGCGCCATTTCACGATGTGGAGCTAAGCAAAGGATTTCCAAATCGCTGCCACAGATATTTGATATTAGAAATACTAAACTTAATATCATTATAAAATGATTCATGTCCGGGGTTCGTTTCCCCAAGGTGGACAAAGTGCAAATAATTCAATGTGTGGCTTTGTGCTAAAATAAACAAATAATGATTAAATTAAAATACGATACATCTAAATTTCCAACAGCATTTCATAGCAGAATGAATAACAATAACACTTATACAATTGCTATGGTGTGAACTCCTCTGCTGGTTAAGTTTCATTATAATCAGTTATATTTGTCATAAGACAATAGAGCTCTCAAATGGTTTAGCGGTAAGTCTGAAGGCTTATGACACTAAAAACCGGGTTGCTATATCCGTGGTGAGCACAGTATAGATATCCCACTGTGTAACTTTGCGCTTACCTACAAACAAGCAAAAAACATAAAACAATAACATTTCCCAGTTGGCAACTAAATTAAAAATGGCGGCTGCTATTCTTTTATGTGATATTCTGTTTACCTTAAAAACAGTTGCAGTTAAAAGTTTCCCCGATTGATATCTTTAATGTGATTTTAAGTGCACAGACAATATTTGCAAGACGATCATCGTGACCTTTAAACCTGAAAGTTATCTTTGAAGATCGCCGTAATCCTGAAATTGTTGTGAATCTTGAAAAAGTGACATTTATACAATAGCTACTTGCAAGATGATCCGGCGGATTGAGCGGATGAGGTCAACACGACCCAACGGTCATGATGGCGGTACTAACTGCTGCATCTGGGCAGATGGGGCTCAACAGCCTTGGAAGACAGATCATCTAGGGGAAAGAAAACTCTGACTTCAAAACCCCGCTGCCTTGCGGAT
>NW_013670050.1:2258-10341 GCF_000517525.1 Limulus polyphemus | reverse complement strand
CCAGTCATCAATATCGATGACTATGAGCTCGATGTCGTTCACCAGTTTATCTACCTTGGGTCTACCATTACTGACAGCCTCTCGCTTGATGCCGAGATCGACAGGAGGATTGGAAAGGCAACGACGATGCTTGCTCGCCTTACGCCAAGAGTGTGGACAAACTCTAAGCTGACCGTGAAGACAAAGATGTCTGTCTACAGCGCCTGTGTCCTCAGCACCCTTCTATATGGCAGCGAGACGTAAACTACTTATGCCAGCCAAGAGAAAAGACTGAATACCTTCCACCTCAGAAGCCTGCGACGCATACTTGGTATCTCCTGGCAAGACAAGGTCACTAACAATGATGTCTTGTCTGGTACGAACCAATCTACCATGTACACTCTGTTACGACAGCGCCGGTTGCGCTGGATAGGCCACGTGCGCTGTATGAAGGATGGCCGAATCCCAAAAGACATCCTCTACTGAGAGCTTGCCAAAGGACAGAGAGGCATCGGCCGCCCGCAGCTGAGATACAAGGATATTTGCAAAAGAGACATGAAGGTGCTCAACATCAACACCGAAACTTGGGAGGACCTCGCTGCCGATCGCGCCGACTGGAGAAACACTCTCCGTAAACAGCTGAAGATCGGTGAAGAAGAATTGACGGTGGCGGCAGAAGAGAAGCGAGCGCATCAAAAGGAACAGGCAGCCGACAGACCAGCGTCAACGCACATATGTGACCTCTGCAACCGGGACTGTCATTCTCGTGTCGGTCTCCTTAGTCACTAGACGAGCGATCAACATGAGCTAACAATGGACGGATGCTTATCCATGGTCAAACCTGACCGAAGGAGGCCTACAGACTTGCAAGATAAAATTATTGGGTACATTTCTGCTGACATTTTATGAACATTTGTGCACTACATATCAAAAATTGGGAAATTCCAGATGTAAGGCTGATATAAATTTGATTCTAGGTTTACATCTATCATTCCCGATTTTTGACTGGCCTCTCAAGACAGATTTATTGAGTCCTTTTTAAAATTAAAAGTGTACAAAAACGAATGAATCCAAACAACAGATTATATTATTATCTGGTCAATGGGAATCAGTTCTTGTGGTAGATGAGAATAAAACTGAGCTCTACAGTTAGATTACCGAAGAAGTAGTTATTATTGATGCTGAAGAGAAAGAGATAGGAAATCTTATGTAGCTCACTGTGAAGTGTTAGCGAAATGTTTTCATGTGTGCATTATACGTAGAGACCAGGCTCCTACTTTGTCTTTCAAGCTTTGATGAGGAAGAATACAAACGGACAGTTGTTAGAGCCGTTCACAATGAGATTATCGTACTATCCCTTGCGCACTCCAAAAAAGGAGTCTCAATCAGCTACGGATAACGTTTGGAACAGAGAAAACTTTTTGGTACATACTTGTAGGCGGTATTGGCCAAGATATTGATCCAAGCAAGTTTCCATGCTTTTACTGGATGTGATCAGACATATTTTTTAATGGAAAGGGTAAAAGGACTGTCTGGGTTACTTGGAAGGTACAACAGTCTTTAAAGACTTGAGCCAATCTCCATCAGAAGAAAACGTAGCATATTCAATACTAATGATAGAGCACTTCTTAATGTTATTATATGATTAATTCAGTTCCCTTGCCAATATAAATGATGCCCGGAAAGAGCTACAACTCTCTTACACAGTTGTTTGTTTTAGCAGATGATGAAATTAAGAATACATGTAATAACCACCACAATTCCAATATCCTTTCCAGTCATAAGAAGTTTATTATTAGTTTTTCTTTTCAGGAATTGCATTAATCTTTCTCTGAAGAAATATGACTCAAAGGTTAATTTTTTGTTTATAATTATTTGAAGCTTAGTTTATAATAACTGCCAAGTCATTCTCAAACACTCGATTAGAGAGAAGACTAAAAGCTATGCATGCTATTCATTACTAAGTTATAACAAGAAGGAATCCTCAACAGCCGTGGCACATGAAATTCTTTTTAGGCAGGATTAGAATAAATTAATCTATGAGACCTTGTTTCCCTTTTTATTAGCTATATTTTTGTGCATCAGCAATATCAAGCGTGGGGCTCGCGTATACCCGATTCAATTTTATTACTCACCAGGATCTCTACCTTATTTCCCACGGGTTGGCATAACCATTTCGAAGAGCTTATGGACCGTTAGGAGTATATGGGTATACAGTGCCTTACAAAAGTATTCACCCCTACTCATAATGTCACATTTTGATGAAATACAAATAATATAAATATTTTCTTCATAAACTTGTTTTTATTCAAAACTCTAAAGATCAAACTTAACACTGTGATGTGTGAAGGAGGTTGAATGTCAGCAAAACCTGCAAAGAAAATATATAAATTGAAATTTGCAGATTGCATAAGTATTCAGCCACCTAAGTCAGTACTTGGTGGAAGCACCTGTGGTAGCAATTACTGCTGTGAGTCTTCTTGCCCACTTTTGCCCATTCTTCCTGGCAAAATTCCTCCAAGTTCGTTGGAGATCGTTGATGGACTGCAATCCTAAAGTCTTGCCATAAATTATCTACTGGATTCAAATCAGGACTTTGATCTAGACCACTCCAGAACATTCACTTTCTTCTTTTAAAACCACTCCAGTGTGGCATTGGTTTTGTGCTTCGGGTCATTGTCATACTGAAATGGGAATTTTCGACTCAGTTTTATATTCTTGGTTGACTCAAGCATGTTTTCATCTAAGATTCGCCCGTACTTTACACCATCCATCTTCTCCTCAATTTTGACAAGCTTCTCAGTCCCTGCTGATGAGAAGCACCCAATAACATGATGCTGCCACCACCATGCTTGACAGTTGGGATGGTATTGACTAGGTGATGTGCTGTGTTGGGTTTGCGCCATAAATGACACCTTGAATGTACACCAAAAATCTCGATTTTTGTCTCATCTGATCATAAAACCTTTTGTCGCAAACTCCTTGCGAGATTTAAGATGATCATTTTTCAGTAATGACTTCTTTCTTGCCACTCGTCCATACAGGCCAGCTTTGTGTAGGGACCGGAATATTGTCGATGTATGAACATTGACTCCTATCTCAAACATGAAACTTTGCAAGTCTTTCAAAGTCACTGTTGGCTTCACAGTGGCATCCCTAACTAGTTCTCGGCTGCTTAGTTTGGAAGGGCGGCCTGATCTGGGTAATGACTGGATGGTATGTAGCACATTCCACTTTTTAATGATGCACTTCACCGTACTAAAAGAGATAACCTTCTCCTGATCTGTGCTTCTCTACCACTTTATCCTTGACTTGTTAGGAAGCTCCATGGTCTTCATGGTTGGTTTGTGTAATTCTATGTGAGTTGTGGCTTGAGCAGATGTTCTTACTCTGAAGTCAAGTTAAACCACTTTGATTACACACAAATAGAGACCATTACACTAATTTTGTGACCTTTCAAATTAATATTTTGCACCTGAACTGATTTAGGGTTGCCGTAGCAAAGGGGTTGAATAGTTATGCAGTAGAGAATATTCAAATTTTCTTTGCAAATCTAGTTTATTTACATAATATCTGCGTTTTTTAGCTTTTAGGTTTGGAGTAGATTGTTTAGATTCTAAATATAATGTCCTATATGAAAGTTTCGTTATTGCAAGCTCATACGGCAACAAAATGTAGAAACTTTGTAGGGGTGTGTGTGAATACTTTTGCAAGGCACTGTATATTATTTGTTACTAATTTAGCTTCTTCAAGAAGTTTTGAAATTATGAACTAAGTAAAAACTTTTTTTATATATATTCCTAATATATCTACAAATTATACAGCGGTTGAAGTTGAGAGAGAAAAGAAAATATACTCGTACTAGAAGTATAAACAAATTAATTACTAAAGCCGTCCAATAGGTTGTGACTAATCTGCTGTACCAAAGACAATTCGCCGGTATTGGAAACATGGTTGTACATATTTAGAAATTATTCATTGTCGTGACAAACTTTCGGTTTTCATAAAATAAAAATGTTTATTTTACTGTATCCAATGTGGCTCCATGTTAAGAGATGCCGTATGTGAGATCTGTGCAGCGTGCTCTCGGTAACATTTTATAAGAACTGGGATACCCAAATAATACACTTCCAAGAATTCTCACACCATTTTTGCTTAGTGTAAAGTCCATCAGAATTGACATCTTAATGGCTGGGTAAATTTTGTAGAGGGTTGAGGAGAGCTTTGCTTAGTTTCAGAACAATGTCAAATATTGTTCTGAAGACAGGCAAGTAAACAAATAGATAGTTATAGTGCCAACAGTGAAGAATTGTAGTGGGTACATTATCCGAATGTGCACGGGATCGGTCCATTGGATAGATATTGTATTGGAGAAGAAATGTTAACTATAATTCCGAATTTACACTCTAAAATGTGTTACGTATTTTTACTCAAACTATATCTGTGAACTGCCAACGTCAGTCTGACTCTGCCAAATCAAAGTGCAAGACGATACTCTTATGAAGAATAAAAGTACATTTGTCCATTTTAGAGTTTCAATATTGCATTTACATAACCTCTAGAGCATCCGAAATGCACATCTACAGTTTTATCAGCATCCTTGCATGTTATATCTGGTATATATTCTCCTCTACCACGAACTGTTGCCAAACCAGCAATGTAGGGTAAAGGGAATAGCTGATAATTCTGACATCAAATACATAAAACCATGTTGAATGGCACTGTATAAGTGGCCGTGGAGTGCGAAAGTTGACCTCTGATACACGTCTAATCTGTGCATCTCAAGATATCTTGAATGAGCGTTTCTGGAATCGAGACAGTTTTTAACTGGCAGGATAATACTTCCTGCCATAAAGCATTTATCGTATATTTAACCTATGTTGTAATGTTCACATTTTAAAAGTAAGCCTTTCCAAATCTAAACTCTCGAGAATATGTTTGTGACCGTCTAGAATGGTTACTTTAAAATATTGGGTCATAGCCTTCTAGTTGTTGTCCGCTGGAAGATATTTTAAAACAACAGTGGAGTGGAGACGTATCAGATAGTCTTTGCAGATTAACAGAGAGAAAAGTTTGCATTATATATGTATAACAGCAGTTATACAGATCAAGGGTGATCTTTCAGCTCCTTCTCTACAACCTTAAGTCCAGATACTTTTGAAAAAGCCAAATTGTAACTGGTGCAATGTAACAAAGTAGGCGATGTTACAATAATTTCTTAAAATATAGTGTGTTTTTTTTGGCATAATTGTCGCTATTTCTTGGATATTATGTTTAAGGAAGATTCATAACTTTAATGGTAACAAAAAAGCCTTATTTCAGCCTCACAAAGTTATTAGCAGACATAAACCTAATTGTGTCTGTTTGTTTGTTTGTAGTTAAGCACAAAGCTACACAAAGAGCTATCTGTGCTCTGTCCACCACGGGTATCGAAACCAGGTTTCTTACGTTGTAAGTCCGCTGTGCCACTGGGGAGCACCTAGTTGTGTCATTTACTTTAATAACAAGATGAAACAGAGCAGTGCGAAATTTTGTTTTTAAAGTTCGTGATTTACATAAAATGCTGCTAAGGAAAAACAATATAGTTTTGTTATTATGCATAAAGCTACACAGTGGGTTATCTGTGCTCTGCCCACCACGGGTATCGAAACCCGGTGGCTTAGCCGTAAGTCTGAGGACTTAAAACACTAGAAATAGTTCAAATTGTCACAACTATTTATATTCTAGTCGCCTGTAAAACAATAAATAAAATGTCTGTTTTCTATTGTAATTTGTCTAAAGAAGTAAAAAACACAACAGCAGAATACTGCGTAGAATACTTAAACATTGATATCACTATCTTACAGTTTATGTGAACTTGAAATAAGCATCATTACAAGTTTAATTCCTGAAACACATCAACGTTAAATTCTCTCTCACGAGAAAACTATAGAAGAGATCAATTACTGGAATGCTTAAAGAAATATAGTAGAAATGGCGAGATTATATATATAGCTCAGTAAATTAAAAGTTTCTAAATCAAGCTAACCATTTTCTGTATAAATGAAAACTATAAAAAATATATATTGCTCATTTCGTATAATAATAATAAAACTAATACGAGATATGTTATTGAGTAGTTATTTAGTGATTTACATTCGGGATATGTTAGAAAACTGACTGATTTCTGAAAAAAACTTTTCACTTACGAAATGCCCTTTAGTGAATCAGCGGTAAGTCTGACTTATATATCGCTAAAAACTGGGTTTTGATATCCGTGGTGGACATATCACAAATAGTCTATTGTGTAGTTTTGTGTTTAACAATAAACAAAACAAACAAACGCTTACGAAACTAGACTTACAGAGAATAACTCCAGTTACCTCTACACCCATCTTTTGAATAAAAGTGCAAAGTAAATATTTAGGGGTAATTCTAGAGATCTACAACATTGCCAATATATGAACTTTTGTCAAGTATGTTATGACAAGTGAACCTACTCAACACTATATATATAATAAGTGTTTACTTAACAGACAACATAATGAAACTAAGTCCATAAAATAACACAATGTAAGCGAAAACAGCTTTATTGACAGACACATTCACAAAAAGCAAAGTCTAAATTACAATGATATTGTTACAAACTAAGTATGTTCATTCATATAATTTACTGCCTAGCACATTCTCCCCCAAATGGCACAGCAGTAAGTCCGCGCGCTTTCAACGTTAAATATTGGGTTTTGATTGTGTAGTTTGAGGTTAACAACAAACCAGCAACCTAGTACATCCCTACAAACATGCAGTCAATTTCAACTAACGCTGCTTTGTGGCAGCACACCAAACAATCATATAACTTGTGTAAACTACGACTTAAAACTAACTTAAGACCCACGACATTACTACACTATGTCTGTATAATCACACAACTAATGGAGGGAAACTGTCACAGCTTTATTGCCTGACACATCCATACAAACATACAGCCAATTTTAACGGCCACTACTTTATCACACACAGTATACCAAACAGACACATATCTAGTGCAAACTAGGAGTTACAATCCACTGAATTCCCACAACCTTACTATACACTATGTCCATATAATCGCACAACTAACGCAAATTATAATAACATTACCACAAACTACATATGCTCAATCAAAAGCCAAAACAGATCTTGTCTTTTTCCACAACACATAACAAAGTGTCCAGAAATTTTCTTCTTTTAAAAATTTATTTTCATTTTTCAGGTTTCCAAAGAAATCTTTAATGTGTTCTGTTTTATTATTTTGGTTTGTTTGTTTGTTCGAAGTTAAGCACAAACCTACACAATAGTCTTGTGATCTACCCGCCACGGGTATCGAAACCCGGTTTCTAACGTGGTAAGTCCGCAGACATACCACTGTGTCACTGGGGGCTTATTTTTTTTTTTTAGGAAAAATAGTGTGCAATAGCTTAATAACTTTGTAATTGTAGTGACACAAAAGTTTTCAAGCTTGCACACAATTGTTGGCATTTGTTGCATTCAAAACAGAACAAAAATACAATACAACTAATATAACAAAAAAAAAAAGGAAGAAGAAACAAGTAATTGGGCTGAGAATATCAAACAGTTTACAATAGATTATCAAATACCGTATTTTTCGGTGTATAAGACGCACTTTTACCCCAAAATATGATGTCAAAATCTCCTTGCGTCCTATACACCGAAGGTATGAATAATATATATGTATATATACGATATACACAAGCGATGTGTAAATATATTTAAATAGGCATGCATAGTTTAGTTCAATTGAATGTGTTATTTATAACAATATTACTTTTTTTCTTTTAAAAACATAACTATTTATAATGCTCCCTAAATAATAAAAAATTAATTATAGTAATGGATGAGAGTGAAAAAGCTTGTAAATACACGACGATCCCTGTTTAATGTGGAGCAGAATAAGGCCGTTTCAGGCCTAACTTTAACAAATAAAAAATCGTTTTTGAGTGCTTGCCTTGGATTCAAATGTGGATGCAATTAGCGTCGGTAATTTCCTTATTGGTATTTCTATTTCCATTTGATACTCGACAGTCTGGCACGTGCTTACTGTCAAGTTGGATTTTACTGGTCATAT
>NW_013670050.1:0-1396 GCF_000517525.1 Limulus polyphemus | reverse complement strand
TTGTGCTTAATTACAAACAAACAAACAATCCTCCACCAACAGAAAAAATGATTCGTTGCTGGCGCGAACAAGAAGAAGAATTGAAAATGATTAAAAGTGATAAACACAATTTCCGAATAAAAAACAAACAAAATGGTAATATCTCGAAAATAAACTGTACGAATGGGTTGTGGATCAGAGAAGGCAAGGACTATCCGTTTCTACAAATATGATAATTTTTAAAGCAAAGACGATTGCATGTGATAATAGTTTAGAAGATTTTACTGGTCATATATCGTGGTATTATCGGTTCATGAAACGCAAAGGCCTAGGTCTGCATGTGGGTGAAGAATTCGTGAGAAAAAGTAAGAAGTGATATAGTGATTAAGTCATTTAAGAAATGTGGTATCAGTAACGCAATGGATGGGACCGAGGATGACATTCTCTTTGACAATAATATTGGGTCCAATGATTCCTTTCCAAGCGACAGTGAAAGCAATGAAGATTTTGTAGGTTTTGAACCAAACTAAATAACAGTTAAACCTTTTTTTTTTATTTACGGTATTTTCTTATTTTGATGTTTTGAGTTCTTTTGTGTTTAGAACAATATATACTAATTTTTAATTGAATTTTTGTTCAATAAAAATCTTTCAAATACGACTGTAGCTTTTTTTTTCAAAAACTTTGTCTTCAAAATAAGGGTGCGTCTTATATTCCAAAAAATACGGTAGTTATTTCTTTAGTTTATAAACCCATTTAATTACATATTACAATTTGATTACAAAAAGGAAATTACACAAACTGACTTAGTTGAGCCCATGCTTATCTTAATCAGTTATTTGTCATCTCACTTGTGGAAAGAAATATTGGTAAGAACAATAACTGGATAATTCCTACCTGTATAATACAATACAAATATTTGTTTTTAGCTAAACAAAAACAATCCCAATTTTAAAGAGCTAATCAACTTATTTCAAAAAAAAAAATATATATATACTATAATTGCTCACACAAGGGTTCAAGTGCATACCATTTTACCTGTTACAATGAATAAAGGTAGCATGAAATAAGTTTAATTATTAAGGAAAGTATTATTATTATTAAGTAGAAAGTACTAAGCAGCTAAATAGCCTCTAACCACCTGCTGCCTCTTGTAAAAAAAAGTGAACCAACATGCTAATCTTAGTAAGTCTGTATCAAAAATTTATAGCAGAAAGAAAAGCTGGAGAAAAGATGCTCAAATTTTGAGGCTGGGATATTCAGTAGTTCAATATATTGTTATGCCTCTGGTCGTTTGTTAATTATCCGTAAAAATTCTTTCGGAAGAACTTCAGCGATACAAGTTCTTTCTTAGATAAAACTAGTTTATTCTTTCTCAATACAACTTTGCAATACACTTAATTTCCACAGTCACCTC
>NW_013670049.1:92348-96536 GCF_000517525.1 Limulus polyphemus | reverse complement strand
TGAATGTAGAAAATACATGCTTGACATCATAATAGTGGACTCAGTTGATAAAGAAAAAAACATCACCTAGCCTTACAACATAATAGTGAATGTAGAAAATACATGCTTGACATCATAATAGTGGACTCAGTTGATAAAGAAAAAAACATCACCTAGCCTTACAACATAATAGTGAATGTAGAAAATACATGCTTGACATCATAATAGTGGACTCAGTTGATAAAGAAAAACACATCACCTAGCCTTAAAACATAATAGTGAATATAGGAAAATACATGCTTGACATCATAATAGCAGACTCAATAGCTAAAGAAAACACATCACCTAGCATAACAACATATTATTGGATACAGTGGATGAATAAAATACATCGCCTAATCATAGTGGGTACAATGAATTAGGAAGAACATTTCACTTAGCCTGACACCATAAGAGTGGACCTTTTGAGTGAAAATAAACAAACATCACTTATTCGTCCTCTTCGTGTTAAAGTGGTCTTAGAAATAAATAATATTTAGT
This sequence comes from Limulus polyphemus, assembly GCF_000517525.1. Classification (NCBI taxonomy): domain Eukaryota; kingdom Metazoa; phylum Arthropoda; class Merostomata; order Xiphosura; family Limulidae; genus Limulus; species Limulus polyphemus. The sequence continues at coordinate 96,017 of NW_013670049.1, read as the reverse complement.
TCTAAGTAATAGCAATACATTCATGTTTTGTCATTGCCAAAAGTTATTTTCAAATCGTTTTGCCTTTAGATCGAACACGGCATTATAAAAAACGTAACAGAAGTGAACAGGTATATATAATAAAAAGTTGATATAAAAAAATAGTTATTAAAATCTGTTGAATAATTTTCAAGTTAAGTGTTACGCAGCTTCTTTCGTGTAACAAACTGATTTAGTAGCTGCCGTTAACTATTTATCTATGTTGTGTTTCACGTTTTTATCGTTGACCAAATATCTACCTAATTAGGGGAAATAGTGAATTAGCAGCTGCGCATTAAAAGTTGTATTTTCCTGCATATCAACTCGACACAGGTTGTTTGAATCCTTATAGTTTCGAAAAAGTGTAGGGACGAAAAAAAAAGCCTGATATTGAATACCCCTGACACTTAAGACCGATTAATGTAGAGAAGCTGGAGAAAAATGTTTGTTAAGAAGGCACTTTAAAGAGAAGTCGTTAGCGACGATGATGAAGGGCCCGGTTTAAAACTTCCCTGGACATAATGAAGGTACTAATTACCCCACTCGAGCTCGTTTCAGTGATTTTTCTTCTACTCTGTCTCTTTAATGTGTATTCATTAATCGTATTTTTCTTGCTGTATAAAATACAGCGCTACTGTATGTTTAATATCACATTAGTAGCGTTATGAGACACTAGGAGGCAGAGTTCACATGAATTATTGTTCCATTACATGGTTTATACGATAATGCGACAGAGGAGTGATGACTAGCACAACTGAATACCAACAGATGCGTGTGCGCATTTCCTCTTGGGAAAAATACATGTACATTAATTGTTTAATGTGGAAGAAAGACAGGGTATCTTAGTGCTGTGTATTATGTACTAAATTATTTCTTTATAATAGAAGTCCATAGTGTGTTTATAACATTATATTCGCTAAACCTTTTCTTTAGTGAGTTATGTTCACCCGACTATTTCATTACTGAATCAGGTGGTCTTTGTTCATCAAACTATTTTAATATGGTTCTTTGTATTTGAATGATATACTCGCAGGCCATGTAACTAACTGTTCATCTTAGCTACGGTCGTTATATAATCACATAAAAGTCTTGCCGACATAGTAATCTCTCACGTTTTTACTATATATATGCATATATTAAAGCATGGATTATTATTGTATATAAATAACATTAAACCTTCAACGGGATATAAAACGCTACATATGATTGTAAGTAATATTTATCTGTTGGTTTTGTGCTGCCTCGTTGAATTAGTGAGTTTCCATTGCATGAATGACATACGTGAACACAAACATAAAGACATATAGTTTGGTATAAGGTAAAACTTCTTACACTTTGTTTTATTTGTAAATGTCCATGTCATTGAAAAAAGACCAAGAAACAACTCTTGAAGAGTTATACTGTTAATGTTAGGACTTTGAGATTACTGTTGTTGAAATTCCTTAAAATATTTGTTTGTTTTGGGATTTGGCGCAAAACCACTCGAGGACTATTTGTGCTAGTCGTTCTTAATTTAGACTAAAGGGAAGGTAGCTAGTCAACATCACCCACTGCCAATGCTTGAGCTACTGCTTTACCAACGAATAGTTGGGTAACGGGGATTCGAACCCGCGATCTGCAGATTGGGAATCGAACGCTCTCAACACCAGGTCATACCAGACCGTTTCTTGGAATCCTTCATGTTGGAAGTTTAGGGTTTGGTCAAGCAAGGAATCAGTTTCTGTTTGTTTGTTGTTAAGTGCAAAGCTGCAAAATGGGGTAACTGTGCTGTGCTAACCACGGGTATCGAAATCCGGTCTTTAATAATCCTTCACACTCACCGCTGAGCCATTGGGGGGGAGGAGGTATATTTAGTAGATAATAATTTTTATGGTTTTCCAATATTCGTAAAAAAATTCTCGGGACACATGGTATCCTGCAATAATAGTTGTAACTGTTATAAAGCCTATAAAACCTGATGCGGGATTTCGATTTGAATACCTATACCCCCCCCCCCCACACACACATATACACTTTTAATTTTCTGTTTTTTTCGTTAACTTTGTTTCCCCAATAGTAAGTATTCTCTGCTTACTGAAAACTCAAATTTCATTTTTATAAAATCATTGTTGACCTGTTTTTATTTTCTGTGTGTCTATTAACTGTTCCATACCAGATTTACCTGGATATGGATGACACAAACACTAGTCACAACACCAATATACTGAGTTTAGTTCGAAAAAACATAAATGGTCCTATATAATTGCATACATTTCTATTTCAATTATGTAAGACTGATATCTGATCTATTATGCGTAAAAAGGACCCGGTTTTGAATATTTTTTGACAGAGCAGTAAGTCCCCCAGTGGCGAGTTTTGTTTGTTTGTAGATGAGCACAAAGCTACACAATGGGCTATCCCTGCTGTGCTCATCATGAGTATGGAAACCTGTATTTTAGCGGTATAGGCCTTCAGGTTTACCGCTGAGCCACTGGGGCACAATACAGATAGCCCATCCTCTAGCTTTGCGCTTAACAAGAACAAACAAACAAGCTGAGCAAGAAAATTTAATTATAAATTTAAAGAGAAAATAGTATAAATACTTTAAACAATTAAATTTGTTTGTTTGATCAAAAATGAAATGTGTACACCAGATATTATATCTTCAACAGAATATAAATTACAAAGTTTATCCTGTTTTGAAGCTCCAAACATCAAAGAGGTTTCACAGAATTTTCTGGATCAAATAAGTGTCCATTTAAACAAGTTAACACTATTTCTTTTCCGTAGCTTCACTAACAAGGGGTCATCAACTCTAGAAAGCTTCATTCGTGTCGATAAAAAAAGTAAAGTCGTTTAAAAGCCAAGTTAATGACGTTATTTATGAACATTGATGTGACCCGAACACTCGGCCATAACGAGGGTTCCAACTAACAAGCCGTTCCTTCGTTCACGGAAGGGACTGGACAGACATGAAGCACGTTCACGAGGGTTTGGAACAACATGACAAAATTCTAGCTGCGGTTCATTTTGTCTCTAAATGACGCGAGGCTACCAGTGTTACAGAAGTTAACGAGGCGCTCATTTTCCAAGTGAAATTTAGAGAAAAAAAGTTAAAAAAAAAGAATAAAAACAGCGACTCTGAAACTCAGAATTACAATCGAATGCACCAAACAGACTTTTCTTCGCTAATCAGATCTCAGTATGTAGAAAAAAATGCTTCATACTTTCAAGTTCCAGCACGTCAATGAAAATGGAGAGAGAAGAAAAAAAAACAAACAAGCATTTAACGATAAGACAAACGAGCAGCGTCGAGTAGACGTATGAGCCCATTCAGGTAATGAAACGGCTTTTTCATTAATTGAATTTGTATTAGCTGCTAAACTATTTCATAGGGTATTTGAGATAAATCCTGAGAGTAAAAATAACCTTTTATATTTTTTTTTTTCAATGACACCAAATTGAAAGTTTAACTTGTTCACAATTATTAAATTAAATGCTTTATATAATTAAAATCCGAATACAGTTTTGTACAGATAAAAAATAAAATGTTCACAGCCCAACTCTTCTGTCATCAGGAACACGGAATATATAATCGGAAGAGTAATAAGGTTAAAATAATGTTCTGAATTTCGAACGTTCAATTACTCTTTGTTTATATTGAGAAGCACC
>NW_013670049.1:84564-91348 GCF_000517525.1 Limulus polyphemus | reverse complement strand
GAGTTAGGATATATATATCTATATCCCAGAACATTCACTCAAGTTAGGATGTATATATCTATATCCCAGAACATTCACTCAAGTTAGGATATATATATCTATATCCCAGAACATTCACTCAAGTTAGGATATTTAGATCTATATCCCAGAATATTCACTCAAGTTAGGATATAACTATATCCCAATTTGAATAATATAAATGTATTTGGATCAATCAGGCTTACGTTAAATAGGTTATGAGATTAAAAATAATAAATTAACTTTATTCTTACCACCAGATGGTAAACAAGGTTACAAACGTTAGATTAACAGGCTTTGTATATCTCGACACTTCAAGGCACTTCACACTAGTCAAGTTAGTATCTAAATATGTAATAAATACTTTGAGACTTATCTTATTAAACTTGATAACGAGATACCCACTTTAAGACATATTTGATAAAATATGATGAGAAAGAACCCACTTTGAGACAAAAATTTGAAAATGGCTTGTGGGTAATGAAGAAAACTTTACTACAAGCTTAACATTCTAACAGATATTCCACTGTATTGGAAAAACTACTTGTACCTGATGATGACAAAACCTCGTCGAAACGTTGTACATTTGTTACTATGTTAACTTGTAATAAGGTTTTTACAAATATTCCACTGTATTGGAGAAACTACTTGCACCTGATGATGACAAAACCTCGTCGAAACGTTGTACATTTGTTACTATGTTAACTTGTAATAAAGTTTTTTTTTCGTTACCCACGAGCCGTTTTAAAACTTTTTAAAACTAATAATTTGGTGCAATTCACCAATACTATCTATATAACTCCTAATTACTATTTACGTTTAGCTATAAATACTTATTTTAAATGGTTTAACTTATATTTGCTAATGTGAGTATTGTAGCATAGAAATATTTTATCCATCATTCTATTTGAAGTAAATTTTACCGCACGTTTTTTACATTAAACACTCAAGATTTTATAAATAGCATTTTTTCAACAAATAAATGTAAAACAAATGTTTACATTTTTATTTCATAAAATAATATTTATAAATAAAAGTGCCCGGCATGGCCAAATGGTTAAGGCACTCGACTCGCAATCTGAGGTCGCGAGTTCGAATCCCTGTCACACCAAAAACATGCTGGCCCTTTTAGCCGTGGGGGCGTTATAATGTGACAGTCAATCCCACTATTCGTTGGTAAAAGAGTAACCCAAGAGTTGGCGGAGGGTGGTGATGACTAGCTGCCTTCCCTCTAGTCTTACACTGCTAAATTAGGGGATGGTTGGCGTCAGGAAGGGCATACGGCCGTAAAAACCCTGCCAACAGCAAAAAAAAATAGCGATCCCGTATAGATACGGGAAAAAGCTACAGAAGATGAAGAAGAATATTTATAAATAAAACTACATCTTATCACTATTTAACATTTCCGTACATTGTCATACGTTTTCTATGTGCATAAAATAAAATGTATCACTCACGAGCTGAGTTATTATTATTATTATTGAGTTAATAATTATCGATGTACATGTATATCGAACAATTGGTGGCAACTGTTCAACCTGGCGGTATATTTTTCAGAACAAAAAGCTAAACTTGTGATAACCGTCCTAGATAATGTCGAATTACTTAAACATTTCTGCACTAGTCATCAAGTTTAATGAGACATGTCTCAAAGTGAGTTCCTCGTCATAAAGTTTAATAAGATAAGTCTCAAAGTATGGTCCTAGTCATCAAGTTTAATGAGACATGTCTCAAAGTGAGTTCCTCGTCATCAAGTTTAATAAAACGTGTCAGTTTATATGTCTTGCAGCTTTTCATAGAATCGAACAAGAAACATTTGTTTTAATTATTTAGATAATGATTACACTTGACTATATTTCTAAAAATAAAGTTGGTTTTACTTTAGTTATCTTACTTTTTGGCATTATGAGTTCATTCGGATAACGCGATTGTACTGTTAACAATTCTAAGATATTTTTTTGTGTAATACCTGGAGAAGACAGACCAAAGTACTGTCGAAACATGTAGTGTGGTTTCTGAAAAAATATATAATTTTGCTTACAAATTGTTGTTTGATAATTTACTTTTAAATTTGGAAGTTAATGAGTTAGAAATTAATGTATACAAAAGCACTGTTACGATTATTATGCTTATCAACTATATTAAAGTTGAGTCTATTCCTATACGAAATTAACTCACACCAATGTAAACATGACAAATTGCCATTTATAGACTTATACATGGGTTTCTTCACATATTACTTTCTTCCTTCACCTATTTTGGTTTATTCGTTCTCTCTCTCACATCTCCGATCTTCTTTTTTTGTTTTTCTATTGAACGTCTTGTATTCCTTTCTCAAACCAACGCGAACCGGTCCCTTTTCTTTCTGACTTTGCACTTGTTTCCTGTATATCAGATTATAACGTTTAATAACCATTGGGGATTTTGTAGCCTCCATGCAGCTATACCCACTCCAATAATGTTTTAATGACTTAGAGTACCCTAATCCTATACAAGCTGGCCAAATGCCGGCTGCTTTATCACACTCTCTCAATTTCGACCGATGTTACCTTACATCTAACATCATAACAAGTACTTATTCCTTAAGGCTTTATACGTACGTTTGTTAGAAAATGTTCCAATGTTACTGAACTGCACTTGATAAGGTCAGAACGAGTAAAGGTTGTATATTACGTAAACGCTTATGGAATACCAATTAAAAGACATACTTCAGTAAAAATTCCAAGATATCTGAGAAAAATATGAAAGCTACAACTCTAGACCCTGACTGGTTCTTTTCTTTTCTCTATCTTTTAAGTATAACTACATTACCCATGAACGTTTTCTTAACAAACACACTTAGACAGTCTTAAAGAACAAATACATCGTTACGTTCCAACGATTACCTTTGAGAATTGTCAGTATTGTATTTTAAACAATTCAATATTTACTAATCATAAATGCCTGGTATTTTATTATTTGTTTTAATAAAGTTTAGTTTAACAACAACGTTACTGAACGATACTTATCGCTCATACAGACGTTTTAAATTTATTATGGGTTCACATTACTCGTGAGAGTAAATCAATCAGAGAAACTAATTTCTTTTAAGTCTTCAATAAATAATCAAGTAGTTATTTTCAACTTCAGTAAAAAAATATATAATAATTAAATTCCAGTTACTGTCAAATTGAGTAGTTATTCATATTTAATCTTCTTGTTTGTTTGTTTTAGTGAAAAGCCACATTGGGTTAATTTCTGTGTCCACCGCGGAGAATTGAACCCCGGATTTTCGCGTTGTAATTCCATAAACTTTATCGAGGGATGCCTCTTTTTCTTTCAGTTCTTGCCAGATAGACTCTTTATAGTTTAATTAATATCAGTGATTTCTAGTTATAATAATGTGCAAACGGAGATTGGAAATCACCTAATATTGCAACTCATAAATTTCCTCGTCAATCCCATCAAGTTATTATTTTTTATTTTTTTTTGTTGAGATAATAAGTGGCCACTTCAACGATTGTGCTATAAAGTTCATTCATTGTTCATATAAAAATATATTAAAATATCTCTAAGAGACGAAAACGGTTCATTTATGGTCAAAAGGTCTTCAGAAATCCATTTGTTTGCTTTGTGTGTGACTTGTTTAACTGGAAAACCGTATCCATCAAAGTAAAAATAACGTTTTAAAATTATTTTTGTACATTAAGTGCTTAGAGTTGATTAGTCGTAAGGGAATTACAACGTTTCACGCAACTGTAGCACTTTAATACCAGCTTCTTGAAGTTATGAAACATTTTCATCAATATTTTACTGGTTGAATGGCTAATTTATTCAGTGTATGATTCATTATCAGGAAGTAATGAGTGATTCTAAAAGGTTTTGAACAACATTTGTGAAAGACCTTGTTTGATGTGTCTAACATAGCGCTCTGTACGTATGTCGTGACTAACTGAAAACTCCTGTAAATCGTTTTCCTAAAACAATCATCATCATCGTCGTCATAGCTGCTTTATCTCGAATGGATGATCCTTCATTGAAACACAACCTAATTAAATCTTATATAATCACTTCTGAAATTACTGTAGTCGAAATAATTAATGTCTTTATTATAACTTTCTGGACGTTATCCGAGTGAAAACTCAAGTTTACGACTTCACATTAATGATGACCGATGGTCTTGTTAACTTGTATATTAAAAGCATTCACATGACGAATGGTATACACATGAAATGTGCTCAATGAAAACTTACAGACTGTAGGAAGATAGCTGAAATGTGTACGACAATTCAAAATATTTTATTTTCTAAATGAATTTATCTGAAATAATTTATCATCTTTGTGTTTAATGTTTAAATCTAATAAACATCTTGTTAAACATCAATAAATTTACGCAATGTATTGAAACAGAGTCTTCAGTGCAAGGAAGTGTTAAGATTTATGATAATGTTTAAGTCTATGAGCTAAACTATAATTATAACCACTTTGTTTTACACAAAATAAGTTCAGACCCCTTCTCTGCGGACTTAAAACGCTAGAAACCGGGTTTTGATACCCGTGGTGGGCAGAGCACAGGTAGACCATTTTGTTGCTTTGTGCTTAACTTCAAACAAACAAAACAGACCCCTTCGTCACTTGGACGTTCCGGTAGTTTTGTAAAACAGGGGTAAGTTGAGGATTTCGTTCTCAGAGTCATTTAGCAAAGAAGAGGCAATCGTGTACTTGTTAATACTGGTGGGCAGAGCACAGATAGCCCGTTGTGTAGGTTTATGCTTAACTAGAACACGAAGAACATGCTTAGCACCTAAATTTATACATATTTGTGTCACAGTCTATTCTCTACCACAAGTGAACTTTGGCAGGATGGCTATTCGATCACATTCACAGAGCGAGGTTCTCAAATAATGTAGAGCCAAATGAAACAAAACTTCGAAGAGGGAAACCTTCAATTTTCTTTATTAAATATCTTACAGTAGATAGTTGAGGACAACAACAGGTCCCAAAAAATGCATTAATGTCATTCTGGAGCAACGCCCAGTGCTACACGAAAAGCACTTGTAAAGACGATGGATAAATATCCTGATACAAAGGACAACAACAGTTTCCAAAAATACATCAATGTCATTCTGGAGCAACGCCCAGTGCTACACGAAAAGCACTTGTAAAGACGATGGATAAATATCCTGATACAGAGGACAACAACAACAGGTTCCAAAAATGCATCAATGTCATTCTGGAGCGACGCTCGAAAAGCCTTTGTGAAGAAGATACGGTTAACACTATAATAAAAAAATTGAGGCTGAGAAAGACTCAAACACCAAATGTTTACAAGTTTCCATCCACATCATTCGACGACATAGCTGTCGAGTTTCCCGGTGTAACTTCGCGGAACTTTATGCCTTTGGTCTGCTTATACGTGTTTTTGAGGCCGTCGTTCACGTACATTGGAAGGTCTGTTGAAAACCTGTCAAGATTTCTGGTTCAAGACAGACTTTATCGTTCTGTGTAGAAGCTTGTTAGAACGAATACGAGATGATGGACAAGAGTGCGTTATTATGACCATCGATTGACAGCAGAGAAATAAATAGTTCGCAGGGCAACAAGAGACCTAGAACGTCGTTTTGATAAAGTACGCTCAACTCTGAGTATATAACAAGAAGTTTCAACTCCACTATATAATGTAAATAAATATTAGGCGCAGTTAATTTTTTTTTTTACAATTTTAAAAAGGGAATTTGACCTTGTGATATAGTTTAATTTCCGCATTTTTCTACCATTAAAATGCAAACCTTAATCTTTCAGAAAACTTCGATGTTTTTTATTTTTGTTTTAATCACAAACTTACTGAAGTTTGGAACTTAAGTAAGCCACTTTGTTAGTACACCTCAGTTGTTTGTTTGTTTTTTTTTGCTAATTTTACGACCTCTTCGTGCTAGATGAAGTTAATAGAGTACTTAAGTTGATTAAAACTGTTAACTACGTTATACCAGCATCACTTTAATTAATGCCTTGTCACTTACTTTCATTTTAAATCAAACGTGGTAGCGAAAGTGCAGGAAAACTAGTGTACGTTATTTGTCTAAGGATCACTGTGAATATGAATTTCTGTCTCCTGGGGTGTCCTGCTACTAAAGGAATCGTAAACCAATTTTCACGAAAACTTGTATAAATTGTTTCATGATAAACATTGGAACTGACATTCCACGTAGTTGTGAAGTCCCAAGGAACCACGTTTCCGCTCTTCCTTCTTTGACGGAAAGTAGTGTAGAGCTTGCCAATTAATTTTCATTAATTAAATTGATATAACTTTCTGTATTAGTAGCAGGCTTTTTATAAGGAACTCGGAGCATTGATATTTTTCAATACGGCTGATTTGGTTTGTATATAACCCTATTGGCCTTAATAAAGCCCCCCACCCACACACACAGTGGCTCAGTGGTAAGTCTGTAGTCATACGACGCTAAAACTCGGGTTTCGATACCTGTGGTGGGCAGAGCAAATAATCCATTGTGTAGCTTTGGCTTAACAACAAACAAACCTCAATAAAAACAAGACCGAATGCCTGAAGTTGATAATGTATACATACCATTTCTGAGGTATCAAAATATTCAAATCTTTGTGAATGCGATTGTTTAATTCACATAAATAGCCTTAGCTTTTCTGCTTGAGTTACTCGCAATTAGTATCTAATATACAATTAAAAACTCCTGACAAAAGTAAACCCAAAGATTGAATAAACTTTCTTGTACGCCCTCTCTAAGATTGGTGCTTCTCAATATAAACAAAG
>NW_013670049.1:70873-83622 GCF_000517525.1 Limulus polyphemus | reverse complement strand
GATACCGTCACACTATAATGCCCCCTTCTCAGTAATTATCGAACACTTCATTTCCTACGGTGTAAGAAAAGCTTCTATTTTGTTAATAAAAAGAAAACTATAGTAAAATAGTTGTAAAATAATGGTTCATAATGTGAAACTGAGGTTGTTTATTGTTGAAAATAGCAGTTAAATAGAAAAATTACTGTAACGCTTACTATGTTATTGTTGTTTTTTAATAAAATATTTGAACACATTTGTAATTTTATTACCCTTAGAGTGACTGTCATCAATGAATATAAATCACCGTGTCATTAAAGCCTAAAGTAAGTGGTACTGAACTGAGTGTCATTATTAAATTAAATATCCCCTTGAAAGTAAAGGTATCTTTAAAATAGTGCAAGGCAAGCATCATCGAATAATCGAGAGCGTTCTTTTAGAAATCAAACTCTATAAAATTAAAAAAATTAAAGGGCATTAAAGATCGTTTCAGCTTAGCATACACTCTGTGATATTATGAATAATTGCAGAGTATTGTAAAAAACAATAATATTACCTAGTACTCATATCACCAGTCACGCTTTCTCAAAGACTGTATACCACGTAATCATGAAAAATACGCTGCTCTTTAATGCCTTGCCGTTCTTTCCATGGAGTTTATTTATTTTCTTTTTTGTCTTTTGGTAACGCCACTAGAAAGATCGATTGACTGTCTACTCTTCCATTTCTCTCATGAATATTGCTAGATATTAATCAAACCCTCTATTTTCGTTCCTCAGAACTTATGGTGTAGAATATACCGGAAGGAAATGAACGTGTTTGGAATGTGTTATAGGTCCAATATTTATTGTTCAGTAAAAGCACGCTAACTTGCGAAATCTCTGAACTTAATAGCGAGAGGAAATAATAGTATGGGTGTAATTGATCAATATTTTCTCTGTGTTTAATTATTAACATTCTATACACTTGTACTATTCATATACAGGTTTTACATATAAATGCTACGTGTAGTTTGTTTTTGTAATCCATGTATTCTGAGATATTTTAAATGATCCTGCCTATTCTTAGTTATTGTATGAATTTTGTAAGAAAATGATGTTCAACAATATACGATACAAAAAAAACTTGAGGCTATCGCTTTTCTATACTGTTAAAAAGCGTTCACCACTTTACTGTAGCTTAAAACAATAAAAGGTTATAAAACTACGTAAGAAAGCAACGAACTTTTACCTCATAGTATCTAGCTGTATTGTAATAGGGTTCAATATTAAAAATCAAACAAAAAAAATATATACGTAGAATTGGAAGATTAGGCTTACGTAAAAGAGTAGGCAAACAAACGAGCAAGCGCTTTTCTTCTGATGTTGTAAAACTCAAAATAAATAACACCACCAGTACATCTAAACAATAGTATGGTGTATTATATGCAGTGTTATTTCCCGTTAAAGGCACACTATGCTAGAACCTTCACATTTTCATACATCTTTCATGTGCATAAAATATAATGTTTCACTGATGAGCTGTTATGGCTTTTTTTTTTTTCATGATAAATAATCCATACCGAACTATTGGTGACACAACTGTTAAATTTAGTAATATCCAATAATATCCAAACAACACTCAAATTGTCAAGAGTTGTAGTTACAATATAAACGTTCCCAAATTTGAATACATTGACAATTAAAAGTTTTTATATTCGGTATCAAAAGCGTGATACTAAAATATCTTCAGACCCCAAAATATTGAGCATTTCATTAAAATTACTAGGCAGAAAATTGGTTAGCCTCATATTTGTGTAAGACCAAAACAAAATAGGATACAAACTACTGATTTCCTCATACAACTTTACATTACAAGATTTAAATCCTTATCTCCCTGTTTATTTATTAGAAAGAAAATGACGTAAGGTAATGGAACTATATAATATCTTAAAAGATAAATTTAATGAACAATTAATATTGGCTGATTTTGGACTTGTAGCGGAAATGTATTATTCTCAGCCATTTTGTTATATCATTTTCCAAGATGTTCATCTCATACACACACACATACACAGAAACATAAATGTTAAGGTTTTTTTTTATGATGGATAGACAGACTGATATTGGAGGCAGCCAGGTCGATTGAGAGATGTGTAGTAAAAAGATACATGGTGAACCATGAACCATTTCTAAAAGAATCGTTTTGTTTTCCTAATATGTTATCTCCATTCTGTTTAATTGAACAGTAAGCCCCAAGTTTTTGAAAAATGAAAGGTTTAAGTTCGATGTCATCGAAAAGGTCACAGAATTTACATGATAATAATAAGAACTTGCAATTAATCACTTGCTTCTTTGTTTGTTAATACTAGAAATTTCGCGTAAAACTACGCAACGGTCAGCTTTGCATAGCTGTCCCTAATTTTGGCCTGGTAGACTAAAGGGAAGACAACAATCAACTCTTGGGCTACCTTTGTCTGACCGAAAAGTAGGATTTGATCGTCGCTCTTATAGCACACCCACAGCACCAAAGTGCTGACCACGTTTTTGCGACAGCAGGATGTGAACCGTGAACCCTTTGATTGACAGTTCGGGTACGCTAACTGCTAGGTCACGCCTAGCCAACCGCCATAACATTGCAATTAATGTAACACATAATTAATTCACATCCCCTGATGACTCACAGATGTACACAATGACCGTCAACTTTGTTTTGTCATTATGAGTGAATTTTGTTAACAAATATAATTCGTGCGATGTCTGAACAGAAATTAAAAGTCTACAAATGTCTCACGAGTTTTTCAAGGTTTGTTCCACACACACAAAACAGCGTAGCTTCTTTGCAGTATTTCTTACTGCCTTAACAACATACATATATGCCATAATGCACTGTACTTATATAAAACGTGGTTGATTTCAACAAACTATCCCAGAAACTACGTAGAACTGAAAACTTAATGACAGCAAACAGATTGAAAAAAAGTGATGTCTTCTTAATTAAGCAACCCTCAATATGCCATTGAATCTGAAAGAATGAGAGCTTTGAATTGCTTTAGTTTCTTGGAAACGTTTGAGTTATTTCACGAGGTAAAAATGCAGAGCTTAGCCTAAAGCAGTTACAGCTGAACCATATTAAATGTACAGCATTATCTGTGAACTTGAGGATTACGTTTCGTAGTAACAACTTTACTTAGTGTTGTCGTTTAGGCTGAAAGAAAGGATTTGGTAACATGTTCCATTACTTTGAAACACTTAAAACATCTTAAGTCTTTGTACCGTGCTAAAGAAACGAAATGACGATTAAGTAAAATCTTGCTACACTTAACTTCTGAAGAACATTTGCTAGGCGCCAATATATATATATATGCACTCCGTTATAATCCGGTGAGATTTGTCTCACGCGAATATGAGTGGTTCGAACTAGTCAGTTACCTGTCGTGAGAAGTTTGTGGGAAAGAGTGCAGGCGGTTCGCTATTTATCCATCCATCACTGATGGACTTTTTGTGGTGCCAACTGCACAGCTCTCACACGCTGCATATAGAAATCCTAAAATATACTTTGTAATCTTTCAAGGACAAGGGTACACACTGAAGTAAGGAAGCATTTTCAGAACCACCATTAAGATGTTAAGTCGACAAGGTCTTCGTTTTCTAACAACTAAAAGGTGTTAGAATCGCGTCAGAAGTAGGACTGACATAATCTGAAAGTCCATTAGATTGTACAGCAGAAGTTTGAGTACTCTTGTTGTATTCTTAGTGCAAAGCTACAATATGGGCTCTGTGTGCTCTGTACAACGCGAGGAATAGAATCCCGGATTTGAGCATTGTAAGTCCGTAAACTTACAGCTGACCCACCGGAGACAAACTTTACCGAAAGTAAAACAATCAGTAAAAATAATGCTGTACATATTGCTTCGAGCATCTTCTACGTACGTAAGTTTTAAATACACACATATATCACGAAAATATATTTATTATAGAGGATATAATTATTTTTGTTAGTTTTAATATATGTCGGGCTGTTGTAATATAATAATTTATCTACTAAATTTAGGTATACTAATCTTTTAGGTAGTCGCGATAGGACAATTTATAATCATAATTGAAATTTTCAGTTGTTTGTTTGTTTGAAGTTAAGCACAAAGCTACACAATGGGCTGTCTGTGCTCTGCCCACCACGGGTATGGAAACCCGGATTCTAGCGTTGTATGTCTGCAGACATACCGCTGTGCCACTGAGGGGTAATTTTCAACTGTGGGCTGTCTATGCTCTGCCCACCACGGGTATCGAAACCCGATTTCTAGCGTTGTAAGTCCGCAGACGTACTGCTGTGCCACTGGGGGGTAATTTTCAACTGATTAATAAAAATTGCACAAGAAATAACTTAGACTAATAAGTTACTAATAAGCTACAAAATGGGCTGTTGTGCTCTGCCCACCACGGGTATCGAAACCCGATTTCTAGCGTTGTAAGTCCGCAGACGTATCGCTGTGCCGCTGGGGGGTAATTTTCAACTGATTGATAAAAATTGCACGAGAAATAACTTAGACTAATAAACATTTTATCACATTTGAAAACTTCCACTTGGGTTGTACGGTGCTTTTTTTTTTCTTGCTCTATATTTTCCAAACATCTCTGTTTACGATAATTAGAAGAAATAGAACAAACTATTCAACTTTCAAAAGATAATGCCATCTTTTGTTTCGTTATGGAGAAATATTTTGTCACATTACACTTCAAAACAAACCCCAAACCTACAGTTATTCTGTGATGTTGTTCAGTCTGTTATTAAAAGTTACACGAAAACAAATTATATGTTGTTTTCAAAGCGAGAAAAAACATTGGTAACTTCGAGTGATAAAATTAGGTTATGTGGTTTTTCCTCTTAAATATTGTGACTTTGAAGACTAGTGAAAAAGAAGAAACTAGTGTTAAGTAAATGGATGGCATTAGAACAAAACAATCTCAACTGACAGAACAAATGAGCTCATCAATTCGAGTCTTATCCGACAAAAAAAACAAAAAACTATCGCTTCTGGTAGTGTACCTTTATCAAATTCGGTTCTGCGATCTTTAAATAATTCCCACCATTTAATACAGTGCAGCATCCATTGGAAATAGATTCAGAGCGAAAGGAAAAATCAGACACTTTGAAGTGTTTATTTGTTACACTGCTACTTAAGTTAAGTATTGGAGAACGTTTTCACAAGAAAGAAACACTAATATTTCATTAGGCTTTATGCTTTACTCTTAATTTTGAGACTCTAACCCAACAGAGACTCCAGAAAAGTGGTTCAGGAAATCAAATAATGTAAGCAGAATCATATTTACTGTTTTACTGTGGCTAATGATACCAATTTCTTTCCTGAAACTAAGTTTCATGGAGAAATTGAAAAGGAATTCAAGTAGCAAGTGAAATATAAAAACCACTATCTGATAATCGAAACTGGCGATGCAGAGATTCCAATACGTGTTTCTTTCTTATACAATAACATGCTTAAGTCATCATAAGTGTATAACTTGGATCTGACTTTGTCTTGCTAGATTCAGTTGTTGGTTCATCTAGTATTATATTTTTGACACGATAACGTCATTTTAATTTTGTCTTAACTAAAAATTTTGTTTATTATTATTACAAAATACTAATCTGTTGTTGACTTTTTTTTTACTTAATTTCTATTTAGATGAGTAACGTAAATGACGCAATATTAACTCCAGCGCAAAACTCTTAGATTAAAAAAAATTGTCAAAACCAGGTTTCTTTTTGGTGCGGGCGTAGCCTAGCTGTTAGCGTGTCCAGATTGTGAATCCTAGGATTTATGATTCATGGCCTCTGCCGCAAAAATGCTCTTTGCACTTTGAGGCCGTAGATGCGCTATAAGAGTGACGGTTAAATCCCACTATTCAGTTAAGTTGACGATAGTGCTGTTGACTAGCTATTTTCCTTCTATTCTATAAGCCCAAAACTTTGAATGGCTATACTCAGTAGCCTTTTATTTGTTGAATTTCGCGCAAACTGTTTGTTTGTTTGTTATGGTTTTGCGCAAAGCTACATGAGGGCTAGCTGCGCTAGCTATCCCTAATTTAGCAGTGCAAGACTAGAGGGAAGGCAGCTAGTCATCACCACCCACCGTCAAATCTTGGGCTACTCTTTTACCAAACAATAGTGGGATTGACTGCGATATTATAATGCCTCCCTCCACCGCAGATTGCGAGTCGACCACACTAACCACCTAGTCATGCCGGGCCTTCACTCAAATAAGTTTCTCAGGCACCAAACGTTTCTCAAACGACTAAAGCTTGCATAGATGACAAAAATAAATATTTTATGACATAGTAAAGTTGAAAAAGGTTTAAAGGCCCTCTATAAATTATTTGTTAAGTACTTAATTAAAAATGGATATTATTGATGCTTATACTTAACAAAACATTATTTGAAATTGTTGAAAGAAGTTATTGTGGCTTTGTGTAAGAAGAAGAAAAAAACTTTCTTTTTTGAATTTTGATTCTAAATCACAATCCCAAATTGTTTGGCTTATATATATATATGTATATTAGTTATATACAAACTTTGTAGTAGATTATATAAACTTTGAAGTAGAGTATATTAACTATGAAGTAGAGTATACAAGCTTTGAAGTAGTATATACAAACTTTGAAGTAAGTATATAAACTTTGAAGTAGAGTATACAAGCTTTGTGGTATGGATATACATACTTTGAAGTAGAGTATAGAAGCTTTGTGGTATGGATATACATACTTTGAAGTAAAGTATACAAGCTTTAAGTAGAGTACACAAGCTTTGAAGTAGAGTATACAAACTTTGAAGTAGAGTATATAAACTTTGAAGTAGAGTATATAAACTTTGAAGTAGAGTATATAAACTTTGGGGTAGAGTATACAAGCTCTGAAGTAGAGTATACAAGCTTTGAAGTAGAGTATACAAGCTTTGAAGTAGAGTATATAAACTCTGAAGTACAGTATATAAACTTTGAAGTAGAGTATACAAACTTTGAAGTAGATCATATAAACTTTGAAGTAGATTATATAAACTTTGAGGAAGAGTATACAAACTTTGAAGTAGAGTATATTAATTGTGAAGTAGAGTATATAAACTTTGAAGTAGAGTATATAAACTATGAAGTAGAGTATATAAACTATAGTGTAGAGTATATAAGCTATGAAGTAGAGTATATAAGCTATGAAGTAGAGTATATAAACTTTGAAGTAGAGTATATAAACTTTGAGGTAGAGTATATAAACTTTGAAGTAGAGTATATAAACTTTGAGGTAGAGTATATAAACTATGAAGTAGAGTATATATAAACTATGAAGTAGAGTATATAAACTATGAAGTAGAGTATATAAACTATGAAGTAGAGTATATAAACTATGAAGTACAGTATATAAACTATGAAGTAGAGTATATAAACTTTTGAAATTGTCTTGCTTTCTTGAATTTACTCTGTTTAACTAATTTTTGATTAAGCCTGTTTGTTATTGTTGTGTCTTTTTTATGCAGATACTATCCAGTATACATACAGTTATGGAAATACAAATATTCAAAGTATGTATATACTTAAATGCAAGCACAGAAATACGTCAGCCAAATTTGTCTGAGGGGCATAACTAGAGAGAAATGGTTAATGTTAATCACATTATGCTTTGTGCTTTTACTTTTGAAGATACCCAGTTTTTTTTTTTTTTTTACTTTTTTTTCAAAGTATACCAACCATGGTTGTCAAAATTCTTTCAGCCACTTGTAATGAATATCTCCAGTGTTATAACGTGTTGTACTCGCATGATGGAGTACTTTTCGGTTACTCAGATTGTTGCTCAGTACTGGAAGTTCTTTACAAGAACGTTATTTTAATCTCAAAACTAAAAATAATAACGTTTTTTTTTAATTTTAAGTAATGTGTTAATTAATAACCTGACTGTCAACAAATCAAACATCCAAAGTTTTGTCGTTGAATCGAAAATAGTTAAAATAATTGATTTTTTGAATATTAGTTGTTCATTTGAGTATATTCTTCTTAGCTACTAGTTAATGTTGTTTGTTTGTTGTTAAGTCCAAAGTTATCCAAATGGTTTATCTATGTTCTGCCCACCGCGGATATCGTAATACGATTTTTAGCGTTATAAGTCCCCAAACTTACTGCTGAGCCACACGGTGGCTACTAGTCAGAGAGAGAATAGATTTTATGATAAGTATTTTAAAGAACGCTTCTTCTTTTAAAGGCCTATTTGTATCTTTTCATTGTAAAAGGTCATTCCATTTTATATCCAAAACACAGTGTTGTTTGAAAACAGAACCATCCTGAATTATCCCTTCGACAAAGTTTTCAGAATAAAGCGCAGTGTCTATGGGAACATATGAGGCATTAACTCCGAAACTAAGACCAGTATTCTTCTGTCTTAGAGAATGTTAAACATCAATATTCGTTTGTGTGGGGGCCGCTGACATTTAACTTGTGAGCTCTTTATGCTTCGATTGAGGATGTAGAAATGTCCTTTTTATCCCCCTTGTTTATCTATCTAACTGTATCTAAGCCATTATTTGTCAAAGGTCTATGTATGTGTCTGTGTGTCAGTTCATAACTGGCAAACCGCTGGACCGATTTTCACCTAACCAAGCATATATTATTAGGATTTCCCATGGAGGGACATAAGAGGTTTGACTTTCGGATCTGATCTCCATGTCACTCTCAGAGACCCGTACGTCTTCCCAGGTAGTACTACGTCAGATAGTACAGTGAACCTATTTTTGGAGAACATGCTACACGTTTCGACAAACCAATGTTCTGTCGAAACATTATACTTACAAATTGTTGTTTGTCAATTTACTATTATACTAGCATAATGTGTTTCCATACACAACTACAATAAACCCTTGTTAGTCTCAGTACATCGACAATCCAAATTATCCACATTCTGACTGATTTTTCACACACACAAAAATCTTCACAATGGGAAATTTAATCAATAATCTGTATATTTGCTTTCCAAATTCGAAAAGCTACTTCTCATAACAAACGTGTTTCCTATGGATACGTGATTCGGTAATTTTAACAAACGTGTGCTTCCTATGGATAAACGATTCGGTAATTTTAATAAACGTGTGTTTCCTATGGATAAATGATTCGGTAATTTTAATAAACGTGTGTTTCCCATGGATACGTGATTGGGTAATTTTAAAAAAAACGAGTGTGTTCTATGGATAAACGATTCGGTAATTTTAATAAACGTGTGTTTCCTATGGATACATGATTGGGTAATTTTAACAAACGTGTGTTTCCCATGGATACATGATTCGGTAATTTTAACATACGCGTGTTTCCTATGGATAAATGATTCGGTAATTTTAATAAACGTGTGTACCCTATGGATAAACGATTCGGTAATTTTAAGAAACGTGTGTTTCCTATAGATAAACGATTCGGTAATTTTAATAAACGTGTGTTTCCTATGGATACATGATTCGGTAATTTTAACAAACGTGTGTTTCCCATGGATACATGATTCGGTAATTTTAACATACGCGTGTTTCCTATGGATAAATGATTCGGTAATTTTAATAAACGTGTGTTTCCTATGAATAAACGATTCGGTAATTTTAAGAAACGTGTGTTTCCTATGGATACGTGATTGGGTAATTTTAACAAACGCGTGTTTTCTATGGATAAACGATTCGATAATTTTAATAAACGTGTGTTTCCTATGGACACATGATTCGGTAATTTTAACATACGTGTGTTTCCCATGGATACATGATTCGGTAATTTTAATAAACGTGTGTTTCCTATGGATAAACGATTCGGTAATTTTAAGAAACGTGTGTTTCCTATGGATAAATGATTCGGTAATTTTAATAAACGTGCGTTTCCTATGGATAAACGATTCGGTAATTTTAATAAACGTGTGTTTCCTATGGATACGTGATTGGGTAATTTTAACAAACGCGTGTTTTCTATGGATAAACGATTGGGTAATTTTAACAAACGTGTGTTTCCTATGGATACATGATAATTTTAACAAACGCGTGTTTCCTATGAATACATGATTCGGTAATTTGTACATGACTTCACGAGAATCAAGTTGAGATCAATCAGGAAAAAACAAGGTGATAATAAGTGACCACAAGACACCTACTCTAACTATTGGGCACTGTTTTACAAGTTTTTCCGAGAACGACCTTTACATATGAACTATAACAGTTATAATCTATAACAGTCATGCCAAGTCCCATAGAAACACCAGCATCATTAAAACGTGATGTTTGTTTATATAACAAAGCAAATTCACGTGTAAACCTTGATATCATCAGTAAATATCAATGGGGCTGTACAAACGGTAAGTTTTACTTGATCCAGTGTTACTATGGAAACTATCAAACAACGTTTCAAGCATGTGAAGATTTTGCCGCAGCCTGAACAGAATAAAGCTGTTGAGATGCCAGAAGTCGAATAGTAATGATGCTATGTCTGTTGATCAGTGACTTAACATTGACTCATCAGAACCAGATATTTAAGGGTTGTTAGATGAAGATATCAATTTCGTCATATCTCTTCAAGGGTTTAATGATATTGAATCTGACATCGTAAAAGATCCATGAGTCAGTCTGTATAAAAGCACTGTCCAGCCTTAAAAACATTATTTCATGGTTTGAACAAAACAGTGATTTATAATAGTATTACAATGCAATGTGTTATTTACTCAAAGTTGCTGAGAAACTAGAAAATGAATATATTTAAGTTCAAAAGCTGACTATGACTACAACCTTCCTTGGAAAGTAATTTGTTCTTATTGACCAGTACTACGCATTTTGTAAGTAAGTCATTGGTTTGAAATCATTGCTGTTTTATGGGAAGATAATGAAATACCACTTTGATTATGCTATTGTTATAGTTATTAACGACGTGTATAAGGATGAACTGTTAACTTTATTGTACATACATTTGTTGTAGTTGTTTTTCACTTCACTTTTGATAGTTTACAACGTTACATTTGTTGACTGATAACGCATGCTATAAAATTAATGGTGTACATTGTATTCAAAGTGACCGATTCGAACATCAGGATGTGTTGATAATCTGGAAGGAATAGTTCATTAGAAACGTGTCTGAATTAATGAGGTTTCTTGCTATATCTATACACGTCCAAGACATTCAAATATAAAGCCAGTTGAAGTTTATTTTTGCATTTGTAATGCTGGTGTGTGTACAATACATTTTAACAATTATTTGCTTCCTGCTGCTAAGTGTGAATTGGAAGGAGAGAAGTGATACATTTTTAGTACTTGTGATTCTCACGACTTCCTCTATACATTTATTGGTGGATGTGGTATGTTCCTTCTGTGGATGTATATTTACAATACCTGCAATAAGCAACAACCTTAACTCCAGAGCTAATATCTGTTATGTTCACAGTGACATTGAGCACCGCAATAGATCATCAGGACACAGACTATAATGTGGGATATAAGATGTGCATTGGCTTTTGGAGGTAACTACGGAAGTAGGACCCACATAGGGGTGGGGATACACTGTCTTTCAGTCTTAACCTCCGTTCGCGAAGCCTCACATGAAACGAAAAAAATATATAATAGTAAAATAGAAAAATAAACTAATATTAAAGAGAAAGGTATGCGTGCTCAAGCAAACAACGTCCCTCATCTATATCACCATTCACTACCTGCAGACAGGTGTAGGAAGGCGACTGTTCTCAGAAGAAAATAAGAAAAAATCAATAAGAAAAAGTCCTACCATTGGGGATGGCAAGTTAGAAAACCTTACCTTCTGAAAATAGCATTCGACCCCCCATTATGGTAGTAAGAGCTCAAATTAATTCCATCAATTTATTAATGTATTCTATCAATGACATAGATGGGAAAGTCATTTTTAGATGATAATTATTTGATATTATTGAATTTTTTTATGCAAACCCTTATAAGTTTTAGATATATTATATGCACGATGCCAAATTATAACCAAGCTTTCTTTAAAGATATTTGTATAAAACTAATGAAATTAGAGAACAAACCGATTTTCAGTTGTATAAAACCACTTCCACAAAATAGTGTATTTAGTAAAAACGTTTAATTCATTGATAAATTCTCGTAAAATAAGACCAAAATTCACACTGTTGACTTTATTCAATTACATAGCAACACCAAAAGTCAATTATTATAATAAATAGTCGTCACACTTTTTCTACGTAAACACTAACAGATATTGTGACTGTCTGTAAACATTAGACTTAAATGAATTTGACAATTACTTTGAATTTGCAGTTAAATTATAGTACTGGTAAGATACCTCATAGTACAATGTCATACATTAAACTGAATATATAGTTAAACTAATATTAATGTTACCTGCAAAATATACATAACTTAAATCAGATTGCTGGAAAACAACCAAAGAAATTGATACGTGTGTCCATCCACAGATGCTTTAGGATAATTCTTAGAGTACGGTGGCCCAAAAAAGATGTTAAACAAAGAAGTGAAACGATAGACAGGACAGCGTCATTGAAGAAGCTCTGTTCTGGACTCCTGAGGGGAACGCCCAAAACAACATGGAGGAGATCAACCGAAGCCGAACTGAAACTTAAAGCAAAGCTTATGGGGTTGGGGGGGGGGTGGACAGGCCCAAGGATTGAAGGGTTTTTGTGACGTATTCCTTTTCATTATATGGTACGGTGTAAAATGTATAGAAAAGTTGCTAGTATTTTACGTAATACACACACACACACACACACACACATATATATATATTAATAATGCTTGGA
>NW_013670049.1:64162-69940 GCF_000517525.1 Limulus polyphemus | reverse complement strand
CATCATCAGGTACAAGTAGTTTACACTGACACAGATATATATATATACAGTATGGAACAAAGAGGTCACAAAGGACGGATACTGTTGCACGACTTAGAAGAGATGTCTTGGCACCCCAGGGTGTTGGTTTAGAGTAGGGTTGTTTTGTTCAGTTAAGATGGATTCCTTGATTTTTCGTTTGCTAATGTTTGATTCTTTGTTAACAGTTACTGTGTTTTCAGTAGACACACTATGGTTTTTGAGTTGCAATGGTGAAAAACATGGGACGGTTTTTTATTGTATTCTGTAAATTTGGATTCCAATTTTCGTCCTGTTTTTCCGATGTAGAATTCTGGACAGTTATTGCATGTTATTTTGTAAATGACGTTGGTATTGTGTGATTCTAAATAATTTTTGTTTAGTAGCGATTTTAATTGAGGGCCAGGTTTTTGAGAGAATTTGACGTCGACAGGAATATTGTGTTTAATGGCTAGTTTTGTCCAAGTGTGGATTATTCTTGAGCTGGTTTCAGGGACAAAAGCGAAACTGCAGTGTAATGTTCTGTTGTTGGGTTTGTTAGTATCAATTTTGTTCGTGAGTTGAGTTTTGTTGTGGTGAATGTTAGAGAGTTTTTCAACAATAGCTGGTGGAAACTTGTTGGTGTGAACGAAGGAATGCTTTAGGTGGTTGATTTCTTCATCTATGTAGTCCGTTGAACAGGGTCTTGTAGCTGTGTTTATGAGGTTTTTAAGTGTATTGATTTTTTGTATGGTGTCATGAGCGGAATTCCAGGGGATGTAGAGGCCGGTGTGTGTGTTCTTACGGTGAATTTTAGTTTTAAACTGTGTGTCCGATCTAATAATGTTGAGGTTAAGAAAATATAACTGTTTATTGAATAGAGCTGTTTAAACAACTCTATTCAATTATGTACCAGCTGCCTAGTGTCAGCTAAAAATACGAAGAATTAAATTGTGTTCTTCAAATACCTATAGAATGATAGGTTCCATTTTGTGAGTGTAAAACACTTAAATACATAACTGTTTATTGTTTTCGTGTTCTATGGTAAATTTGATGTTG
Source organism: Limulus polyphemus (assembly GCF_000517525.1). Classification (NCBI taxonomy): domain Eukaryota; kingdom Metazoa; phylum Arthropoda; class Merostomata; order Xiphosura; family Limulidae; genus Limulus; species Limulus polyphemus. Next base: position 68,884 of record NW_013670049.1, on the reverse strand, counting down.
GGATGAATGGAGTTTATGTGTTCAAAGAAAGTTGGTGTGTGTTCTGTAGAAGTGAAACCAGCAAAAGTGTCATCGAAATATCTGTATCAGTATAGTGGGGGATGAAGCGCAGAATGTATGGCTTGTGTTTCGATCTGGATCATGAATATATTAGCAAGAACGGGTGAAACAGGATTGCCCATACTTAAACCATTTATTTGAAGGAAATGTTCTTTGTTGAAAATGAAGTTGGTTTTAATTATTGTAACTTCTAAGAGAGAAGCAAAAAGTGTGCTGGGGATGTGGATTAACTTGTTGGGGTCATTAATTTAGAGGTTGAGTGCGATACTGCAAGCTTCATTAATGGGGACTTCGGTGAAGAGTGACACAACATCAAATTAGCCATTAAGGCTTTAGAATTTAGTTCATCTAGTATATATTTGAAATTGAAGGCATCTTTAAAAAATGAACCTGCAGATGCTACATATGGTGTGAGAGCCCAGGCTATGTATATGCCAAAACTGCAATTGAAGGAATCATATGTGGACAGTATAGATCGTAGGGAGCAGTCATGTTTGTGTGGTTTAGGAATGCCATAGAGTTGTGGTGTGCGTGAAAAATAAAGGTCGTCAGTAATTAAATTGTTTTTTCATTTGTAATAATGTTTTGTTTAGTTTTTCTTTTTCGTGTGTGTTTGTTTGGGATGGTTTTGAATTTATTTAAACCTCCTAACCTGAATATAAAAAATCATCAAAAGGAAAAACGACATTTCCTTCCTCAGACAGTGCCGCTCTGAAAAGCCAATTGTTATGTCTTTGAATGGAATGGCATAAATAACTTTTGTTTGCCAGCTGCTTAAGGTATGTGAAGGTTGAGCCTCTATGTCGTAAAAGCAAATTTTATGCACGTGAATTGTGTCGCGTTTCCTCATAGAGATCATTTTAAATTATGTATGAGACACATGGACGCCTTTTCCACTATCTTTTGCGTTCGTGGATTCTCATCTGTTACAACATGCCACACTTTGTTTACTATGGCTTAGGTGTAACTTGTTGTAGGTATTTTTCTTGATGGTCATGGTACCCCAAGTTGATCCACATTCCTTTGTTTTCCAATGCCATTTAGTACAAGATATGATTTGAACATGTCTATACGATCTGAGTGTACGAATATTTTGTGTTGGAAAAGTCTGTTGCATACCATTCCCGAAAGTGATAAATTTTTGGTGGCATCACAGTATCTAAGAAATACTAAACAAAGTAAAAATGTAATTTGATACATAACATTCCAACGCGACTTTATATCGGCTGTGGTTGTTACGTATCTTGCTTATTTGAATAGTTAAAATCGTTTTAATATAAGTTGCTCAATTCTCTGTAAAGAAAAATAGATAAAAGAAGAAGCAGAGAGGAGGTCAGTCCCACAATTCAACATTATATTGCTGACAAATCACTTGACCGAATTCTCAGAAGTTAGTTATATTTTCCCACCACATGTAACACTTATTAAATAGACCGAAACACAGGGTTAGCTAAAATAGAACCACCCTATGATATAGTATACACTAGCTTTAACTGGGATCTGCCATAGAAAGCAATAACTAGGGTTGAATTATCATAATACTGAAATTGGATTTATAGTTTCGGACCAAAACAACTGAATATTCTTATAAGAACGCTTATGCCCCCCCCCCCCCAGTGGCACAGCGGTATGTCTGCGGACTTACAACGCTAGAATACGGGTTTCGATATCCGTGGTGGGCAGAGCACAGATAGCCCATTGTGCAGATTTGTGCTTAATTACAAACAAACAAAACAAAAAACACTTATTTCGGCACTGCTGTTTAAATTGAGCACTCAATCCAGATACAGGATAATATTACAGAAAAGTTGAGTTTTGTACGATATCAATATATTCGTTTTCAACATTAACTATCAGAAATAGATTCCTAATGTAGAACATATAAATAAAGTGATTTTTTTTTCATTTAATGTGCTTTTTATAGACGTCCGGATATCAGCCATTAAAAATGACAGAGATAATGTACTCATATTTTTATGTACCAGAACAACTTATAAATCTATGTTAGAGTAATTCATTATCCTTATCATTGAAAATTCAACATTTCTCTATTTTATATGTAGAAAACAATTCTTCAAACTTATCTTTCACCTAGTCAGCTTAGGAACAAGGTTATCATGCTGGTCACGATATAGTAAAGCTAAAAATTCAAAAGGAATACGGATAATTTCATGATAAAATGTGTTGAAGTTATAAATCTCCAGAAAGTAGAAGATTACATTAATTTGCTCTGATGAGCTCAATGATGCAGTATTTCAAGTTATCGTGTTTTATACGTATGTTGTGCAAACAATGCAGAAATATGATTTAGTTTTTTTCTGTAGTTTATACACTGTCTTGTATATTTTCATGACAGTAAATTCTAAAGCCACTATACAGTGGAATGTACAAATTTCAGGCTTTACGAGTGCTTATATTTTAACGTTTTACATGTATCACAAGTATATCAATGTTTACTAGTTTGATCAGACACACTTTTCTTACAATGAAGAAAAAAAAAAAAGACGGCAAACAGAGATGAGCAGAAATAAAGCTTTCATAGCAAAAGAAAGTTCTCGAAGCCTAGTTTAATAATATCTTTGGCCAAAAGTAATTCGATCCGTTTTTTTCATTCACAATATTGAATTACCTCCCTAAAGATGATTGCGGTTGCCCTAGAAACTCAATTTGGTGTTTTTAATCTTTTATTAAGCTTTTATAATCATGTTATATCCCTGAGAAAAATCTTGAGGATTACCATCTAATGTTTACTGTGATTACTGTCTCAAAACAAATGTTTTTTTTTGTCTTCTAATGATGAAACAGTATATGTTTTTGGGTCAGGACAAACAAGACAAGAAGACAAACGCTAAAAGATAAATTTATAGGATTTCTAAAGTAGTGTTTTCTGTTTGCTATAAAGAGTAGAGATCTTAAACGTACGATAAAATCTTGACGCGTCTGATTGTGGCAGAAATCGCTATATATGAATAATTAATCTTAATGGAAATATTTATGCGAATAGAAAACAATGATGATGAAATCCAGTGGTTCAGCGATAAGCTTGAGGGCTTATAACGCTATAAATCGGAATACATACTCGCGGTGGGCACGACGCAGATAGCCCATTGTTTAGGTTTATACTTAAAAACAAACGAACGTTAAATAAAGCTTATTTTTATTTTTTATAAAATTAACTCATAAAATATTACAAACAGCATGATAATTTGATAAAACAGTTACAAGTGAACAAGACAAATATGTTATAAATAAGAACGAGATTTTATAGCAACGATTTTGCGAATAGAAGCTTACATAATAGGATCATGTTAGATAATCGACCATATGAAAAGTAAGCAAAATCTTGAGACTTCTTTGATGTTTTTCTCTATTGTTGAGCTTAGACGATGGAATGGTTATCAATAATAATTTAAGTATTATGAAAATGTTTTATTAAGGTATTGGATATTCGGATTCTTTCTGGCAAAAGACAATCCAGTTATGAATCTAAAGTTAAGTATACTTAATAAAGTAAGAGCATGTAGAAATAATCCTATGCCAACGTTTATAGTAAGTACAACCCCCAGTGGCACAGTGGTATGTCTGCGGATTTATACTGCTAAAAACTTGGTTTCGATACCAGTGGTGGGCAGAACACAGATAGCCCTTTGTGCAGCTTTGTGCTGAATAACAAACAACGTACCATGTTAAGTTAGTTGTAACTAAGTTTTTAGATTTATATGGAAATTATAGTGTAAAATTAGTTATTACACATGATTAAAATATGTTTTTATTTAAAATAATGTTTTAGAGTAACCTTATAAGTTTACTAAAAAACAACAGTATAAATATGCAATTGCGAAAATTTAAAAAAATCTTTAGACATTAACAGTGGTGTTCGTACTCTCGGTAATAACAGTGTTTTGACCATAAACCTAACAGTATCTCATAAAGTCAGATGTGCTTAACAGATTTAAATTAGGGTTAAGTCATTTTTTAAGTACGAATGCACAATTTGCTAATCTACAAGCCTTGGAACTCCTTTTTTGATATTAAACTAAGCCCTTTCTTTCTATAATTGTTTAAATTGTTATATGAAGAACAATTTATTAACGATTATAATAATTGCAGTTATTAATAATAAAAAGTAATGGTTATGGATTAGCACAATACTCCTTCTTGGCAAGGTTAGCAGTTAAAAGATAAGATTAAAATTCGGTATTAAACCAAATTAACCAACACAGAATTTTTAAAAGCATTAACGAAAATACTTTAAATGATTAAACTGAATATTATCCATGTCTGTAATTTTATTCCAACTATTAATAAGCATTATTGTAAAAATTTATTAACTCGTTCTGACTTCATAGGTTTTTATGTTTACGTTAGGCTAGAGCTGTTGCATTGTGTATCTATTGCTAAGTCATAAGAAATTATAATAATATAAATGAATAACTATTAAGAGATTAGCATTTATATGTTATTTACCTTACTATCGGTTTGGTATTATAAAACGTATTTATTGCAAATGTATTCCAATAACAATAACCACAGCAAATGATAGTCCCAAAATTTGCTACACTGATAGTGTGGAACGAGCCCCCCAGTGGCACAGCTGTACATCTGCGGACTTATACTGCTAACAACCGGGTTTCGATACCCGTGGTGAGCAGAGCACAGATA
>NW_013670049.1:53875-63162 GCF_000517525.1 Limulus polyphemus | reverse complement strand
CGTGATCTCGCTGACGCAAAAATACAAAATAAGCCTAATATTATTATTCTTTTCTAAAAATGCAAGATTTTTTTTTTCAAAATAAAGGAAAAAATTAATTTTTATTTTTACTAAAGCAGTCTTATACAACTAACGTGATGAAATAGAGGCATAAGTAAAATAAGTTAATAATGTTTCTTATCGTTCATATTAATGACAATCATGGATAATTTTGCTGTTGCAAAGCTAACACTAGTCTATTGGCGCCACAGAACAGACTTTCAAATTTATTTTACACTTGTTATTTAAACAGATTTTTATGAAACATACTATATAGAGAAATCTTTAGAAAATCAAAGAATCATTATAAGAAAATGCGTATAATGGCAAAGAAGTGCGAGAATAATCTGTGTTAGATGATATTATTAGGTATATTTGTTTTTAAACACAAAGCTACACAATGGGCCACCTGTGCTGTGTCCACCACAGGTATCTAAGTCTGATTTTTAGCCTTATAAGCCACTGGGAGCATATTACATAGGATTGCACGTAACTTTTATACGTGTCTAACTTTCTAAAAATGAGCTTCAGTAATTCAATGCACCTTTGACTGTTCTATGTACTCATATATTATTTGTTGATATACAACGAAATAATAGGGATCGATTTTGATTTCAGCATTACAACCATAAACAGCTACAATGATCAAAAACAACGTCATTTTTTCAAAGAAAACATTTACAGTGTCTATCGTACCTAGACAAGATATTGATGGTGACGATGGTAATTTTACTACAAAGATGAACCTACACCTCCAGTATCCAACCAGTCATATTGAAAACGGAACGAATCAAGATGTCATTACAGTCCAAGTTTTACCAAATTTTCTCTCCAAACAGGCCCGCAAAGCTACACGAGGGCTATCTTCGCTAGCCTTCTCTAACTTAGCAGTGTAAGACTAGAGGGAAGGCAGCTAATCTTCGCCACCCGCCGCCAACTCTTGGGCTACTCTTTTACCAACGTATAGTGGGATTGACCGTCATGTTATAACGCCCCCACGGCCGAAAGGGCGAGCATGATTGGGGGGACGGGGATTCGAACCCGCAACCCACAGATTGCGAGTCGAGCGCCCTAACCACCTGGCCATGCCGGGTCCAAGAATAAACTGAGTCATTTACTTTCTTACTTGGAAAAAAAGTTTCAGCAATTACGAAAACACTCCTCACCGTTCAGTTTCTTTTACTACATTTCTGATTGTGGGCTCAATGGATTTGCTGAAATCTGAATGGATCTCCAAATCGGCTTATCAAGTGGCCAGGCAACCAATGTTAGTGCAACAAAAGTGTAGGTTCTCTCCCAAAGGGCCTGGCATGGCTAGGTGACTCATAATCTGCGGGTCGCGGGTTCGAATTCCCGTCCCCCCAATCATGCTCGCCCCTTCAGCCGTGGGGGCGTTATACAGTGACGGTCAATCCCACTATTCATTGGTAAAAGAGTAGCCCAAGAGTTGGCGTTGGGTGATGATGACTAGCTGCTTTCCCTCTAATCTTATACTGCTAAATTAGAGACGGCTAGCGAAGATAGCCCTCGTGTAGCTTTGCGCGAAATTCATAACAAACAAACAAACAGTTTATTGTTTTTATTATTATTCTCAGATAGTTTTTGGCAATTCGTCTAACATATAGTTTCATAATTTTTCAAAAGATGGTAAATATTTCAGCAAATTTATATTTTCTTGTCCGATAAGCTTCTCATGACTTCCACGAAGAACAATATTTTGAGTTACACGAACTCTAATGAAGACAATAAGTCTTTCAAGTACAGCTTGCCAGTGCTCGTGCTCTTGTTGATAAGGTGTACATTACCAGTATCGATTGCCTGGTTCATTTTCACTCGAAGTTCTAATTGTTTTCTTTGTTGAATGATTCCAAATGATCTTTTCATGTTGACTTCAAAGTGATCCTATATTTCCCGAGCTCTTTATTCCAGTTAACGACAGCGCACTTAACTGCTTCTAAAATATTCCAGGAAGAACAATACACGTGTGCCTGAGTGTTGGACCAATTGTTCTGTATTTCTTCCTCGGTAAATTATCGTGAGTAAGAACCAGTCAACTTTCTTTGCTTGTCGTCTTTGAAAAAAGAAACTATCTTCAGTTGTATTAGGCCTGTTTCAATAGCAACTGTACCATCTATTATATCAGATTTTGGCAATTTAATTGGATAATTCAAACCAAATACACATGCATTTTATTGTCCTCTTTAGAACTGTCCGTGTAATAAGATGTTGGGGTTTCTTCATTTTCTCAAATAACTTAACAGGAAGTTGTAGCACTGAATTTTGCACTAGTTTTATCAGTAGTAGGTAGCTTCTGGACTCGTTCCAATGGAAGTCCATTTTCTTTTAAATATCGTATTTTGATATTATAAAATCTGCCACTTTCTCCTTTCTTTTCCGAAATTAAATGTTAGAAACTCAATGGTTTCCATCAGCTATGTACTTCTTAACTTCACTGTTTGGGTTATCATCGATTTAATTCCTACTTGATGCAGTAATGGTTTTGTTCTGCACGTTTCCTAAAAACTACAAATAGTTATGTACACAACTTGAGCTTCGCTTATGTATATAAATAAAAGTGACTACGTTTTCTTAGAAATTACGTGCTACACGTTTTTTCATTATTTCTATTCTGCGCATTTCATGAAGAAACAAGTAAACAAAAAAAACAGAAATTTTTAAAGAGAAGTTGAACGCCCTACTCTTCCCATCAACCATCCGTAGCAGACGTAATAAATGAGGGGGAAAACGTAATACGAGTTTGTTAGTTTGTTTGTAGTTAAGCGCAAAGTCACACAACGGACTATCTGTGCTGTGCCCATCACGAGTATGGAAACCCGGTATATAGCGGTATAAGTCCGCAGACTTACTTCTGTGCCACTGGAGGGGGGGGGGGGCACAGTGAGAGAGGCGATACTAGATGTATAAATGTACATTAACCTCGGCAAGTTGAATCATCAGGAAAATTATTTTCATTTTTCTGCTCCTTGGGTCCGTGACTACTTTATATAACTCAGACAATCTAATCTCACAATTCGATTTGAGTAACCAAAGGTTTGGTAGTGGGTGCTGTGTCTTCCCTCTAGTCTGTCAGTTCAAAATAAAGGGACGGCTAAAGCAGACAGCCCTCGTGTTGCTTTGCACGAATATCTGAAACAAATAAACAGAAAAACCAATAAAGTAGTACCTGAAGAAGTATAGGTTTCTAAGAGAACTCTGGGAATAAAAGAAATATCCGCAACTAAAGTGATTTTTATTATAAACTAACTGGAATGCCCGCCCTTTGGATGGGTGAAATAAAAACTCGTTTGTAACTAAGGGTAGGAAACTGTGCTTCTATACATTTTTCTTGACATAATAAACATTAAAAGTGCAATAAAACGATAAGGTACGATACTGAAAAGAAAGACATACTATCAATATAAAATTAAATGAGGGGGTCCAACTCCCCTCATGACCTTCCTCGTGTCATCCTGTATCACTGTGCCAAGTTTGGTGCTGATTGATCAAGATATGTGGAAAAGTATAAGGAACATATATGAAATGATAGATATAAGACCATGCAGTTTTTTCCCAACATACACTTTATGATAATGTGAAATGGCCATATTAAGTGGAATGTATAAAAAAAGAAACATATGCAGGTAACGAAAATTTTTATCACAAATTTTAGTCATACTAATATCCAAAGTTTGACAGCTTTCAGCGCTTAAGTCGTAAAATTTCTTTTTTGCTGAAATAATTCAGTAAAATTTCTTTAATTGTTCGGAAGAAAGATAATCCCTCTTCTGTTTAAACATAATCAAAGTAATAACCGAGTCGATAATTTATTTAGTACAAACATAAAATGCGTCATGAATAGTTCAAAAATTTTTCACAACTACTTCTATGCCACTGATGAAGTTTGAGCATTGAGAAAATAGACAAATTTTTTCAACATTCCTGAGAGAGATTTTATAATAACTCTAAATATTTTGTAAACCGAGAGAGAGAGAGGTGTATGCAGTATTCATGCATGTCGATTACTCTTGAGAATTACATGATGCATACGTGTTATTAAGTTTTGGGAAGATTATATTCCTTTACAAAGTAAACAATTTTCATCAGCTTTTTAAACCATAGGACCAACAATGTTGCCCAGAGATGTAGAATATGTTAATGAATTAGTCTAGGAACATGAGGATTAATGATAAGCACTGGGGAAATATCAGCTACTATGATACACCTAAAAAATAAAATAGTTCTCTTTCATTGTCGATGATGAAACTTATACTTTTTACATGTGGTTTATGATAACAACAAACAACAGGGAATTAAGTCATATAAATGCATTCTTTAAAAGCTTTAAAGTGTGAATAATTAAGCTTTCCCTCTCAACAAACACAGTTCGATTCAATAACAAGCTTTTGTTGTTTAATCCTTTTTTGTCTGTTGAAGTTGATGTTTTCTCGTTATCAAAAACATAATAGTTTATATACGTCACTTACTATAATGAAAAGCTATATTACATCTCGTTGTCGTAAATCTACTAACGTTGACAATATAACTAACGAAAATAACGAACCGCAGTTTCCAACGGTCATTATGCGATAAAGTAGCCTAATAAATCATTAATACACGTGAATTATGAAATTTTGTTTTACAAATGCAACTGCGAGGCCTTTTATATATTTGTTGAAACGATTTATCAAATTTGACATTAATCATTGCTTCTCTTTGACATTTGAAAATTGTTATCGATAATACATGACGTCCAGCAATATGTGATAGTGCTTAAGGGCATACGCGAAGCCCCCCCCCCCTCCAGTAGCACAGCGGTATGTCTGCAGATTTACAACACTAGAAACCGGGTTTCGATACCCGTGGTGGGCAGAGCACAGATAGCCCATTGTGTAGCTTTGTGCTTAACTTCAAACAATCATACGCGAAAAAAAATATATATATTGATAAAAATTAAATTGTTCTACTTATCTTTAAAATTATTGTGCCATTGCAATAAAGGAACAAAATAAACTAGTATTTGAAAAGAATTAGTTGGAAACAAACACTCTTTTATGTATGGACAGTGCTGTCGAAACGGGTAAGTGGCTACGACGTTTCGATAAACCTACGTGATTCATCTTCATGTCCTATGATTCCTTTATTGTGTTAAGACAAGCTCACTCTGCGACAAAGATGAAGGAACGGTGGTAATGTCATCACATAATGCATAGGGCGTATTTCAAAATTCAATGTTGATATTCAGCGTTAACGCGCCATGTTCTTAAAGTAAATCTTTGTGCTCATTAACTTCTGATGTGCCTTCAACATTCAGTCAACATACTCAACGACCCTAAGGAGCGCTGAGACTGCAAAATTTAATATGGCAACTTTTTGAGGTACGTGACCCTTGTAGTAGGTGACTTATAGTTTACTGTAAATGTGGATTCGGCAACATTAATAAAATCACTGTAAAGACACACCTTTTAAATAGAAACAAATTTTTACTGTGATTTTATTTCATTACGTTCATTTCTCAACGTTGTATGGAATCCAGCTTTTTTAAAACTTTTTCTTTTGCCTGACGCCATCTTGGAAATACCAACAAACTGTTCAAGATTTACAGTCAGTGTTGAATTAACCGTGACGTCATGTTAGTTAGCTTAGTATTGTTGAATTTTGGAATGCCCCGTAGTTATGGAAAAGTGTAAACATTTTTACCAAATTGGCCAATCAGAGTAAACCTCCTCCCACTATCTCCAAAATGGCTGCAGCTTCAGCGTTTCATACTACGGTATGAGGAGCAGATTTTGTGGAACAATCTTTCAATTATTTATGACAAATTTGCTATTTTAAAAGAACCTGCTTTTTCTTTTATATTGCCTTATCTATTATAAAGAAATTGATAAAGCGTTTTGGGAATTTATATTTTATTTTAATACCCAATTGGAGATTGTTCAAGACATTTTCAGTGTTTCGGTAAAATCAAAAGCGGAGAGGTATGCATAACACACTTAACATGAATGAAATGTTAACTTAGGACAATGCAGTTCGAACTGCGAAAATAATTAGCTATTTGGAGTTTTGTCAGTTTCACCGCTCTTCAGGTATGTGAATCTAAAAGTTAACTAGCAGTGATAACTCTAATGATAATTCTACAATCAACTTTGAAACTAGTAGTATAATGAAACACAAGAGGTGCAATGAGTGGCAATACAAATTATAAATGACGAAAAATCCAATATAAAAAAAGTACTGAAAAACTGTAACTGGCAGAGGGAGAGAGTGACTAATACATCTTGTTATCTCAATAAACATGACAAATAGCGGACCAGTGGTTAGTGCCAGACTGTAGATCCGAAGTTTCCTTTACAGTGAAAGAGAAGAAATCTCGCTCCACACTTTGGAGTGGTGGGTGCGTTATAAGAATGATAGTGGAACCCTACTATTCGATTAGAGTATCACACGAGTTGGTGGTGGTGGTGTCGACAAGCTGTTTTCCCTCTAGTCTATCAGCTCAAAACGAGGGACGGCTAGGGCAAAGATATCACCGAGAAGCTTTGCGCGAAATTCAACAACAACAACTCATTAAACTATTTTTCAGAGCGAATAAAAATAACATGTGCTACAGTAAATTTAAATATCACTTAAATTTTAAAGTTGTTGGAATTTTGTGAAAAAAATGTTCTATAATACAATAAAAAATTCAGACCTTCCAAATGTGCAGCGTCTAAGCTTTTGGGGAAGTTTCTGAATGTTTGTAATTTCCAGTTTTTCCACTTTCTGCAATACTTCAAGAACTGATTCACATTCTGGCATATGGTATTTAAATACGTTTACCTCATATCTTAGCTGTGGAGAAGGTCCGGGATTGTGTCAGTGCATGCAATTCCTGTAACTAATGGTTGTTTATATAGATTTGACGTCTGTCATTATTTTTAGATTATGTATTTAGTTTTTTTTTCCAATTCTGTTGTTACTTTGTGAAGTACGCATGTGTAGAATATTACACGATAGAATATTTGGGTGTTATTAAGTATAAAGATACACAACGGACTATCTGTGCTCTAAGTGTTCTAAGGCTGCAGACTTACTGCTGACCCACTGGGGAGAGGGGGCATGATAGAACAAACTAGGGTCTGGCATGTCAACAGAATTATTATCATTGTCATTATTAAGAAAGAAAACAACAACAACATACCTTTGATGAACACATGAAAACATAGCGAATGACAAAACTCACTTGTACTTCGTGACAAAAGTCCGTGGTCTCATCCATATATAATGTGTAATATTTAGTAGCACTAATATCATTGCTCGGCATTCTGATACCGTAAGATGTCATACAATGTTTGAGACTATCCAGAGTGTTACGATACAGACCTTGTACATTTTATTGTAATTTTTGAAATGGTCAGGCATCAAAGGATGGTAATTTGAGAGAAAACTACTGAGGAATATCTATAATTTCCCTTGTTCATTGAACTTTCTGACTCATCATGACCTCTAAACGGCCAACTAAGAATTCCAAGGAATTTCACTACATCAGCAAGGAGTTTCAGAACTTTAGATGTATCGATCCTTTTCCTTCTGGTGTTATTGTTATAAGCTTTGCGTCTTGTTTCATCTGAATTGACCACCAACTCTTTATCTTCTGTTCTGTATTCATTCAACATTTCATTGCAACTGACAAGACTTGAAAAGCACAAAGTCTTGTCGAACCTGGGAGAACATTCTAGGCCTTTATGTAGCTTAGTGCTTAATAACAAATAACAGCGTGGAACGAAAACAGTATTGAAAAATGTTAACAATATTTTCTAATATTGGATATGAGTACATCGTTGATGACAGTGCAGCCAACACAGAGAAAGGCTGAGAAAAGAAATTGAATTAAACAACAGTACTAACAACAAAAATCTTGTATCTGGAGATAGGTAGCGTTCCCTGAACATCATCATGACAAGGTTTATTTTTGTCTGTAATTCCTACATTTCTTGATTTTTTTTGTTTGTTTTAAGCATAAAGCTACACAATGGACAATCTGTGCTCTGCCCATCGCAGGGATCGAAACCATGAGTTTAGCGTTGTTAAGCTGTGGAACTTACTGCTGAGCCACTGGGGAGATTCATGAAATGTCTTATCAATGTACTAATGAAAGTATAAAAGATAAATCATCGTAGATAACATAAAGGTATCTAGTTCTATTACACCACCAGTCATTTGTAGATGACAACTTGGTAATAACATGTTTATATTATAAGGATCTGGTATTAAAAATATATAACACTAGCTGTTTAGACTAAAATTAACCGATGAGTTTGTGTCTTTGTTATTACAAGTTTATATAGTTGTGACCAGATAATTTGTTCGAAACGGATACGACTCCCAACGGTGCCTGTGATAACTATAGGGCTAATCATATCGCTCTCGGTCCTGGAAGCGGTGGAAATCGTTCAAATGTCGATCACGTGGTATTATTCTTCCTTCTCTTGCATGTTGAAGGTTTAATAGTAATCACGTGAAAGTCAGCGTAATCCAAAGGCTGATGTCAAGGCAGTACGTCTTACCAAGATAAGACTGACGGGGATGAACAATTCAAAACGTTTATACTGATGCACAGAAATGTTATAATGCGATTATTGTGTGTGATATTTCTTATACATTATGGGCGACATTAGGGTGTAGATATTAGCCAGAAAAGGTCCCTGGTGTATTTCGATATTCGTGTTACAAAATGATAATGTTACTTAATTTTGTGGCATAAGTGGATAGATGCTGACGAAATTATTGGACGTTTCTTTGTTTTGAATTTCGACTTGATAAGCCTGGCCACTTGATAAGCCGATTTGGAGATCCATTCAGATTTCAGCAAATCCATTGAGCCCACAATCAGAAATGTAGTAAAAGAAACTGAACGGTGAGGAGTGTTTCGTAATTGCTGAAACTTTTTTCCAAGTAAGAAAGTAAATGACTCAGTTTATTCTTGGGCCCGGCATGACCAGGTGGTTAGGGAACATGACTCGCAATCTGTGGGTTGCGGGTTCGAATCCCCGTCCCCCCAATCATGCTCGCCCCTTCGGCCGTGGGGGCGTTATAACGTGACGGTCAATCCGACTATATATTGGTAAAAGAGTAGCCCAAGAGTTGGCGGCGGGTGGCGAAGACTAGCTGTCTTCCCTCTAGTCTTACACTGCTAAATTAGAGACGGCTAGCGAAATTCAAAACAAAGAAACGTCCAATAATTTCGTCAGCATCTATACACTTATGCCACA
>NW_013670049.1:46205-52980 GCF_000517525.1 Limulus polyphemus | reverse complement strand
AAGGACTTGTGTCGCTAAAGTTTCGTCGGAACGAAGTTACGGAAAGTTAATTAACAAACGGAGACGTAACAGTATTTTCATTTACCTTAGTAAACCCATTATACAAGTTTAAATGGAACTACAAAACTTACATTAGCTAGGTAATTGATTACATAATACATTGTTTAAAATTCATTTGGGTTAATATAAGGTCTGGTCAAAACCATACTTTTAATAATTTGATTTTACCGATGTGATGTACTGAAACACTGAACAATCAAAAGGCAGAAAATTGCTTACTACAATCAATATCACTAAACAGCTCATAGTAATTATTCCAAAATTGAATTCATCTAACATTGTATATAAAATACAAAAAGTTATCACTAACAATATTGGATGTAAAAATGATCTAAAGTTAGGCTTATAGATTAAAGCACAAGCAAAACAAGACCAAACTCTGGAAACTGCACTTAGCCTAACTAAGCCTCACAGTAAAGTAGAGCGTGTATTGAATTTCTGGAGATATAAATATGGGTAGAAAGTTTTATAGTCCTTGATGGACTTTGAATTTGTCAGTGCTTCAAAAAGTTCATAAAACTGAATAAAAAACTATAAACTATCAATGTGCACATGCAATTATTTCACAAATCAAATTTATTTTGTTATATTAAAAACCAGAGCAATAAAAAGAAATTACATGTAGGCCTACATTAAAATCGTATATATCAACATCTTAAGCCTAATAAAAGACACACATTAAAAAAAAATCCACAGAGTATTGGCAAATTTATTTGGAAAGAAGCCCATCATTTTTGTAAGTAACGAAAGTATTATAAAATAAAAAGGAATTAAAGCTATCTAAGCGTTTATATCATTTACTTACTTGTTGATCAATATAATGCACTTTCTGAAGCACTTGTTAATAGGTCACTAACACAATACTCAAACAAAATAAGGCTAAAGAAATACTGCCTGCAGTCGAGCTCATGCATTTTGCGCGAGAGACCTTTCTATTTACAGAGAACGTTAGGCCAAGAATAACAAAAAGTTTATAATAGGCCTAATAGTTGTGATAAATATCACGTAAACTGCAAATGATTTTTTTTTCCAAAAGGAATTTAGAAAAAAAAATCAGCTTGCGTGATTTTTTTATCTCAAGATTTAGGCCTATTGGTTTATAATGCTTCGCAGCTTTCGGCGTATAAACCGTAAAATTATAGCTTCTCTCCATGACCCTAATTTTATGCCGTATATTTTCAGCTTTCCAAAGCCATTTTTATTGACGAAATCACTTTTTATTGGCGACTTGCATTCTCCAGAAATGCAATTAGTCTAAAGAGAAACCTTTTAGCGCTACATTCTTATGAATACATTAATTCAACAGTTCAGGTTTCCTTTACTGAAATTAATTTTCTGTCTTGTTCTTCTTGATGACATACACTATTATTGGTAGTAAATTTGACCACATGTGGCTTAGTGGTTAATTTCACGATAATTGATTCAGTAATTGTTTTTTTATACTTTGATTATACGTGTGGTAATTCAAGGTTATACCTGCGCAAACTTACCTGATTTCCTCAATACTGATGTGTTTGTGGATCTCGTATGAAAAAGGACAGGAGAAGTGAAACAAAAGAGACAAGATACGGTGTTGAAATATGAAAGAAACGCATGCAGATTATATGGTCAGCAGATAGAAATACGTTTACAACGATAAAACTTCCAAGAGCGAGCTTTGGCTTTCTCAGATCAAAGACGTACTGCTTTTCTGGACAGTTGGTATGAATCTCCTGAAGACACCAAAACTGCTTAATAATACACATTCTCCTTGTAGCTGACCAATCAGAACACAACAAATTCATGAAACAGCAGATAAGTTCCTTGACCAGTGAAGCTACAAAAAGACACATTAGGCTGAAATTTTGTACACGATCTCAACCAGATTTAGTATGTTCCAAAATTAGACCTTAAAGACATTTAAGAATTTTGTTAATACTTAATGTATAGCATTACTGTAGTGTATACTTGGAAACTCATTATCAAATTTCAGTACAAATACGGGATAAAACAACTCGTTTTTTTTATACAGGTGAACTTTTATTCATTTAGTAAAAGCCCCCCCCCCCTAGTAGCACAGCGGTATGTCTGCGGACTTTCAACGCTAGAAACCGGGTTTCGATACCCGTGGTGGGCAGAGCACAGATAGCCCTTGTGTAGCTCTGTGTACAATTAAAAACAAATAAACAATTTAGTAAAAGTGTTCCTATTATCATGAACGTATATGTAGTAAGTTCGGTGTTCTCCAACTGAGAAAACTGGTTCAAAGTGACTCATGTCGCACTGAAAAGGATAATTATCACAACTTATAAGTTATTTATAAAATACATGACAGTATGTCTACCTGAAACACCTCCAACTAGTGATCAGTTCAGCTCACTACATATAGCAGTTTGACTCATGACTGAAAAAATATGTCTCCCTACCCCACCTTTTGGTCAATTTGTGCTGAGAAACTAATATATTTATTTTCCTAGCGTTAAATAGAAATGGATATTCTGCTATCGAAGAGTGTAGCATATACGTCAAGATCACGTTACTTATACAATAAACGGACAGGAAACCGGTTTCTTTATTTCTTCATTATATTTCCTGCAACGCAATGTAATGAGTAAAGTATATTTTTGCAACCTCGTCAAAGTCACTTAGGTTCAATATAGTGAATGTTATTATCATATAGAGGGCGCTTGGATGAGGCTGGCTTGCGAATGCGGCCATAGTATATCAAGCTTTTGGAAGCATATTCAGTGCAATGTGTAAAGATTCTAAATAACGAATAATTCGATTGAAAGGTGTAACTCGGCATTATATGTTCATGATGTACATGTTTCGATTTTCTGCTCCATGAAAAGTCCGTTTAACAATCTACGGACTCTAATGTTTTATAATATTATTTCTCTAAATTTTCACTTTAGTATCGAGCACGCACTCCCCTATTTATTTGTTTATGCTACCTATCTGTCTGTATTTCTATCTATTTATAGAAACTTATTATTTCAAGAAAAAATACAAACATCTTTTTATCGATATATGCTAATCACTTTGTCTGATACAATGACAGATGAGAAATAAGACCTTGTTTGGTAGAGAGGATAAAAAATAGAATATTACTCAATATTTCAAAAAGTCAAAGGAAAACTTGGAAGCCTATCTTACCATACATTGATTAATACACACTTTTCCTAGATATTTTGTTTGTTTTTTGATTTAGAACTCTCTCGCAATGCTTCATAAGGGTTATTTACACACACGTATCTCTAATTTTGAACTAATAAACTAGAGGGAAGACGACAGTGAACCACAACTTTTTGCAATACTCTTATCTGACTAATCATTTGGATTTCACCGTTACTCTTATAGTGCACCTACAGCCCCAAATTTCGGAGTGCACTTTTGCAGTATCGGAACACGAATATAAACCATTGGATTCACATTACGGGCACAATAACGAATGACCCAAAACAAAGAAAATAAAATAAACTCGTCTTCTCACAAGAAAAAAGGTATGATTAAAAATTTCTGTGAGAAAATAAAAAAAAATGGATATACTTCTTATTTAAAAAGAAAATAACACTCTTGACTGAAGAAAGTTGATAGAATTACTCCTTGTTCAGTACAAAGGCAAAGAGAACAACAACACTTTATCTTATAGAAAAAAATGAGAGAATTACTCTTCGAGGATTGATGCCTTATCCGGCAGAGACGAAACGAAAGAATTATTCCTTGTTCAGTACGAAGGCAAAGAGAACAACAACACTTTATCTTATAGAAAAAAATGAGAGAATTACTCTTCGAGGATTGATGCCTTATCCGGCAGAGACGAAACGAAAGAATTATTCCTTGTCTGGTAAGATGACAAAAAATAAAAACGTAATAACATATTGTTTAACAGAAAGAGAGAAAACTGGATCATTACCCTGGTCTGAAAAAAAAAACTCTGTCTGTTGGAGAGAAAATTATGTAATTACGTCTTGTCTGAAAGAAATACTCTGTCTGCTGGAGAGGAAATTAAATAATTACTTCTTGTCTGAAAGAAATACTCTGTCTACTGGAGAGGAAATTAAACAATTACTTCTTGTCTGAAAGAAATACTCTGTCTACTGGAGAGGAAATTAAATAACTACTTCTTGTCTGAAAGAAAGACTCTGTCTGTTGGAAAGAAAATTAAATAATTACTTCTTGTCTGAAAAAAAGACTTTGTCTGCTGGAGAGGAAATTAGATAATTACTTCTTGTTTGAAAGAAAGACTTTGTCTGCTGGAGAGGAAATTAGATAGTTACTTCTTGTCTGAAAAAGACTGTTGGTGGAGAGGAGATTAAATAATTACTCCTTGTCTGAGAAAAACTCTGTGTGAAGGAGGGGAAAATAAATAATTACCACTAAAAAAAGATTAGATAAAAAACTAACATTTAGACTGTCAGAGAAGAAAGGTGCAAATTAATAGCTTATATTTGTTATAAAGAAAATTGAGAAGTACACCATTCGTTGGTGAACAAGATAGAACAGCAGTTGACTAAAACAGAGTAAATTGGAGAATAAACGGTTCGTGTAGTAGGAAGTAATAGGAAGACACAAGGAAAAATTATAATTTTTTTTCAGTATACTAACATTGGCAGAAACTTGGAAGCTTGTAACCACAAATAGTTTCCAGGAAACTCTGGAAAAAAATCATTTTTGTTGTCTCTCCCAAGAAAGTCATTTGTTATCGGGTCTTTTTTTGAGGTACTTATAAGAATGGTATAAGTTATTAAATCAGGCTGAATTCATTACAGAATGAAACGATTTATAAGCTTTAAAATAATAATAATAAAAAGAATCATTACAGTGGTTCGACTACACATCACGTGACTTTATTTCCCGCCACAAGAAATATATGGTAATTAACATGACATCGCTTCTCTTTCTGGAAGAGAAAATGGACGTTTTGATGTTGAAGCTTTTCCTTCAAGGAAGTCATCTTTGTCTGGGATTTTCCTGGAGATAAGGTGGAATCGTGACGTCTTCCTGACGAACCGAACGCTAATGGCTGCTTGGAATCATTTTGACATCAAGAAAGAACGGTTTTCTTTCACATATATACTAGTTAGTATAGGATATCGCGTCAGCTACAGTGTTAAATGATTACTATATTTCGTTAGAGTTCTGATTGGTACTCACTACATCAGTTATTTGGTCATGCCACAAAAGTTATTTGGTTATACCGCTGTATAAATTATACATATATATATAAATATATGCTTTTCCTTGCTTAAGTAAATTTGGCATATTTAATTAAAACCAATAGCATAGAATATACAATTTAATCCCGTTTTTTTTTAAAGTTTCAGTTAAATTCTCTGTTGTATCGAGCTATTATCCTTAAAAGATTCATGTATAAGGTATTAACATGGGCTGTTTTGCAAGTACACGACATTTCTCTGTTTCTCATTTCAAATATTCAATAAAAATGATTATTTATTTAGTACAGTACTTAAATTTAAATATATATATATATGTTACGGTTACACGGACATTGTAACAACTAGAAATACTGAAAGTATAGAGTAAAAAGAGAAGAAATATTGATATTTACTTTGTGTGTATTGAGATAATTTTTTTTTATGAAACAAAATTATATAGATTGGGTTAGATCTAATAAGAACTCACTCATTTATACGTACTGGTATTTGAGGAAATCTCTTGCTTGAGAGAGATCGTATATCATAGTGAGAATCCAAGGGGTTTGGTTGTTTCTTGCTGCGTGACATTTCTGTTTCTCATCAATCACTAAAATCGATGGTTGGGCTAAAACACATCCATTTAATTTTTGAGGTTAAAGGAAAGCCGTTCTTCTTCGGCTTCTGTATAATGTGACATATAATAATTAAATCTAAAACTGAAATATCGTGAAACTGTCGGTGGGTGTTATTGCTGAATAAAGGGTAGACTTACAATTTAATTGCTAAGATATAAACTGATATATTTCTACGTATCCCAGTACCGCTTCTCTTCAGGTTTTGTGGCTATAATATCAACTTCTTGCAATACATTTTACACGTTACAAGCGCTAGTTGGACAAACCTATTAAATTAATAGGTTAAAGTTCTTAATCGTATTTATAATCTAAAAATAATAATGCCTATTGTTACTAGTTGTTTCAGAGATTCACTGCAACTGATATGGTCGTTCAACAGTAAGTCTGGAGGGCTTATAACGGATATATGAGCAGAGTACAGATTGCTCGTGCTTTTTGCTTGATAGGAAACGAACAAAGCAACTGTTGTGATAAAAAAAATGGAGATTCTGTACAACTATAACTATTCCTTTCGTCTTTAAGAGAAATATACGAATTTACAAAGCGAGAATTCAGATGTATGAATCGATATAGGTATGGTTAGTCAGTTGTGCAGTCTCCTTATTTTAAAATTAAATATCTTATATAAACGTATTTATCCTCGTTGATGGAAAATAAATCGAAACGGATTACATATTATTCATTTTGCATATTGCATTTTTGGTTATATTGTTTTGCTAGTAAAATTGTAACACAGGAAGTTTTTATTACACTTTGTTTGCGTATTTTTTGTGGTTTTTATGTACTGACATGGTTGAACACATAAAATTACAAACTAATGTACCAACTAGAACACAATCCACTGTTCAAACTCTCAGTAATTCTTTAAAGTAGCAAAATATCTATAAATAAAGAAAAAAATCGGATCTTTAAATCAAGATTGATAAAATCGGACCATTAACA
>NW_013670049.1:43097-45314 GCF_000517525.1 Limulus polyphemus | reverse complement strand
ATATTTAGGTTAAACACTCACTAAAGTTAGTGTAAGAAAACTTTGTGGAGGAATATTTAGGTTAAACACTCACTAAAGTTAGTTTATAGGTAACAGCAAATGCCTATACACATTTGAGTTAGTTTAATTATATTCTCTAAATTTTGGAAAATTTAAAAGAGTTTCTAAAGTGTTAATATATCTATTGTAAGTAGCGAAAACTACCGAAATAGAGGGTCAACTAGTTTGTAAGGTTAGGATTACGATAATTTAATTCTTAAACATTTCACATTATAATCTGAGAAAATCTGACTTTTTTATATGCCAAAAAAAACGAAAAGAAAACTAGAGTTGACATAAATATGTTAGCCTTAACATTGTCGATTTTCCAATGTAGCATAAAAAAGCATAAGTAGGGCAGTTGTTTTCTATGTTTAAATATTTGACAACCTTTGAATTTAAAACATGTGACTTAAAACTGCTTAAAAACTATACTGACTGCGATTTCACTGCTTTTTCAGGTATTTATTATAAAGTAATTAATTTTGAAGGTGAGACGTATTCATAGAAGTATTACAAATATGCCTTTCATAGAATAACTCATTTTTATATTGAACTGTTGAAATATACTTAAAACTCTTGTGGCGAATATTCAATGTGTTTCTTTTCACTTTTTCGCAGTAATCCTCTCACTCATAGAAGCATTTTCTTTTATTTCCTTACGAACCAGTGAAGTTATAAATCATTTCTAATTCCTAAAGAAAAACTTCAAACTTAGAATGGCAAAAGTCAGAAAATACTAGAAGTGTCAGAAATGATAAACGATGGGAGCCCCTTCCTAGTAAAATATGAAGTTAATTTTGAATCCACGTTTTGGATTTTTAATCTCTGAATATTATAGTTTTATGTAAATTAATTAATAAAATTGTTTAATATTTGTTCTTAGAAATTACTGTTACAGAAAAAAAAAACCTTTAAGTAGAAGTGAGAAAATAATGTTAAAGAAAATGATCTAATTAAAATTTATTCAAATCTCACGAGCTTTACTTTATTTGGGATAATTAAATAAAATCCAAACGTTATGTCATTTAAGTGTCCTTAGTGCTAAGTGGATTTTGCATTTACATGTTGATGTGTAATAAGAAAGGTCCCTAAGTAAATTAAAATAATTAAATTAAATTAAAAATTAAAGACGTTATGTGACAAGTAGCATCATAATGTTTAAATAAGATTATTCAGAGATGATGTTTCTGGAAAGAAATGTTTTAACTATAAGTTCTGTGCGCTCGTGGGCTAAACGGCCAGGTAAGAGACCTCTAAGATCCTAGTATGACCATCTTTAATTGGGCACCAGCCTGTAGCACGCGGGCTTTGCTTAGTTCTTTGAACCGAATATTTTAATAATTTTTCATCGATACTTATAGGTTTAATGATGTTATAGAGTTAATTGTTATTCGTTAGTACAATTGGCTGTTTGCTTCAAAACAACTGCATTATTTATGCTTCATTAAGTTACAATGTTGTTGTTTTTATAATCGTTTATGTTTTGACGTAGTTTTAATTTCTAATATGCAAGCGTCAAAATCTCAAGAAGTAATTTGTTTTGTAGAAAGTTTATGAAAGACTAGATGCCGAACATTATAAAGATTTCGCAAACTGACCAACGTTCGGGAAGTTAAAAAATAAAACTTTAAACACAGTCTACAAGTAATTTTCTTAGAAATTACATTGGTACTCTAAATCAAGTGAATATAGGTGAGTGTAAAAAGTGGAAATGAACTCACCAACAAAATCAGTTAATATGTTATTAAAATACGCCTAAAAACAATAATTATGGTGCGTAAAGTCTTACGTTGCATGTAGCTCAAAGCTTACTATTCAGCAATAATTTTAACAAAAAGAATGTTTTTAGTAACATTGGTTTCAAGAGAAAAATCAAAATACATGGATCTGAATGGCTTCTCAGAAGATGTGTATAGGTAATAGAAAGTACTTGTTGTTTCTAAATGAATAATTGAATAAATATAAAATCAATTTTTAACGTTAAGAAAAGCAATGAAGTTTTTAATGTCTAAATTTTTTTGACAATGACTGCGCATGTCATATTGAATTAGGTCAATAAAAAAATAATCGTTACCTTTTTAAGATTTTTCTTTCTTTTTATTTTACAACTAACACAAGAATTCGATGACGAGGAACCCACTTTGATACTAATAATGGTTGGAGACGGCTTGAATG
>NW_013670049.1:34720-42238 GCF_000517525.1 Limulus polyphemus | reverse complement strand
GATATAATGTGACGGTCAATCCCACTATTCGTTAGTAAAAGAGTAGCCCAAGAGTTGGCGGTAAGTGGGTGTCTTACACTGCTAAATTAGGGACGGCTAGCGCAGATAGCCCTCGTGTAGCTTTGCGCGAAATTCAAAACAAACAAATCCCTAATCACAAATGAGCGTTATGGAGTTTACAAAACGCAACTAATTAAGATAGACTGATAGTCCAATAACCTACACATTTCGTTCGTAATTACACTTAAATACAAAATACTAAGTTCGTTTTACTGGAAAGACATTCTGAAAATAAGATAATTTTTGGTTCTTGTCATGAAAATGGAAATGAATGGGAATGAAAGTTTGTTTTTCGCCTCGACGAATGCAAGGTTAGATAGCTGAAAATACATTAGTAAAACATTCAAAACTGAGGAAAAGATTGCTTGGTCTTCCCACCTATGTATTGAACAAAAACGCTGGAAGTTAAATGACATACAACTGACTTACTTTAATATTTCCAAGTCAGAAATTTCAACTTAAAATGCTCGTGCCTGACTTAATTTTGCTATATCGCCTTTTACTTATGATCTTATATTTTTAGGATGATATTATATGTTTTTAGTATGTTGATTAGTTTCTTATAAAGCCAATTTACGTTTAACCATGAAACGAAGAGAAATTAAGTCATCTCTTACCTCGTTGAAAACTATTTGCTTGGAATATTAAGAACATTCACAATTCAGTGGTTTTTGAATTATTTTTTTTCTTCTGATTCATCCAACTTCAATATCCAAATATATGTATAGTCAAATTAAGTTCAATAAATTGAGATATAGACACTATCTATTTATCAATATGTTGTTTGTTTTTAGTTAAGCGCAAAGCTACAGAATGGACTATCTGTGCTCTGCCCACAACGGGTATCAAAACCCGGTTTCTGGCGTTGTAACTCCGCAGACATACCACAATGCGTCTGGGGACCCCTGATAGGCATTTAATAATAAGTGTTTAATTATTTATATAGATAAGTTTCTTGTTTGCTTAACACAATATGTTTTTTTTTTTCGTAAAACGTTTCCCGCCATATTGAAGTTCCTGAGGTACTGTTTTATGAGAATGAGGTCAATGATTCCTCTAATTAATGGCATTTGATAATAAGTGTTTAATTATTTATAATAAGTTTCTTGTTTGCTTAACACAATATGTTTTTTTGTAAAAAATTTCCCGCCATATTGAAGTTCCTGAGGTATTGTTTTATGAGAATGAGGTCAATGATTTCGTCATAATAAACAGTTTTTTTTCAGAAATTCGCCAAAAGATTGTCAATAATGTCGTGATGTATAATGAGAAGGCATGTTAGAGTTAAACAAAACATTACAGACACAGCAAGTGATTATACAATTGCTAAGAATTGAAATTATGAAAATCTGAAAAGAATGACCTTTAATGAGATATAGGCTGCACCTTAATAAAAAATCAACAAAAATCCACATTTATGCTTACACTAAATAAGTATTTCAGTAATACACACACACACACACACACAAATATGTATATATCTTAACTATTTTCAATACTAGAATTAAATTAGGTCTCGAAATGTTAATACTGCAATCCCATTTAAATGTTTTTATTAATCAAATCTGTTGTATTAAAAATAACGGTATAACTGCAGTTCAACTAAAAGCTCTTTTATTCGAAGTCAAAATGAAAACGTGAGACAATATTCACTTTTATTTTTCAAGACTGAAATGTAATACGCCCCACTAAACGCTCGCAGATTTCAGAACTGAAATATTTGTTTTTGTTCTGCTCATGTTTATTACGAATGAAACGTTTTTTTTGTTGTTTTTATTTTTAGAAACGTTGGAGTGGAGCCTCTAAAACTGAATAAAATTCATGAAGTAACACCAAAAACAAAATATTTTAAATTCTTCCGAAATATACTTCAGCCACAGTAACAACTTTTTGTGAAATATTTCAGATATAGTAAAAGCGTTTTCAGTAGAACAGGAGAGTGGTACCTCATCATCTAAACCTTAATTCTTTTTGTTCGAATCATACTGTTCCCTTAAGTTTTGTTGAATTCTACGTTGAATATAAGAGACACAAAAGAACGCCAGAAGTAGATAGTGTTACGAACTTTTGTTTGCATTTATGCGAATATAATATATTAAACTTTAAAATAAAAACAAAGGAGATAGAAATGTATGTATTGCGTTTATACAGACCATTAAATCGTAGCCTGAACACTTTCTCCACTGAGCCCAAATCCAATAAAAACTGTTGCTAATGGAAGAGTCCAGAGCAAATTGGATTATACCTTAATAAATGTATATTCAGTTGGAAAACATATTTTAAAATAGTTTATATAGTTAAATAACACAATATATAGCTTCTGGTGTTATAATTACGTTGTCATACCAGGAATTAGGTTACATATACACAATGAAATCAATTTTCAAGAATACTCCT
The DNA here is from genome assembly GCF_000517525.1 of Limulus polyphemus. Lineage (NCBI taxonomy): Eukaryota > Metazoa > Arthropoda > Merostomata > Xiphosura > Limulidae > Limulus > Limulus polyphemus. The sequence continues at coordinate 39,781 of NW_013670049.1, read as the reverse complement.
TGGCCATATGGACTTCCTGACGTTTTGATGTGGTCACTTATAGTAAGGAACGTCCTTCCTAACGTTTTGATGTGGTCACTTATAGTAAGGAACGTCCTTCCTAACGTTTTGATGTGGTCACTTATAGTAAGGAACGTCATTCCTAACGTTTTGATGTGGTCACTTATAGTAAGGAACGTCATTCCTAACGTTTTGATGTGGTCACTTATAGTAAGGAACGTCAAAATAATTGTTAAAAGTATTATAGTGTTGTTGGTAAACCAATGTTTGGAATAGTCTATTGATACACTCATTAATAACAACGGCTAACCAATTATCTTTACGATTAACAATAATTAGAAGGTGTACTTAAAAAAAATTACAAGATTCATTTTAACAATTTATAAACAATTCATGAAGCAATAGCAAATCAGTACAAAAAGTCAAGTTTTATGAATAATACACACATATATATCCATATATGTTGAAGAATTACAATGAAACGTTACTATTCTTTCCATTGTAAACAGCGTAGTTTAAATTTTCAATCCTTTCATCTTCGTTCAGTATATTAAACGTAGACGGTAAGCGTAGAGAAAAATAGATAAGTAAGAATAATTAAATTGGTTTATTTCTTTGTTAGTTGTTAATCACATAGCTACACATTAGGCTATCTTTTATGCGCCCACTCTGGGTATCGAAACCTGATATTTAGGGTATAAACCATCAGACGTATCGCTAAGCCACAGAGGGGTTAATTAAATTGGAAAAATAATTATAACTTGACATCTATGCACTTATTTCCTCCTATTATATGCTATTGGAATAAATGTATTTAAGCTGGTGTTTTAGATGATGTAATTAACATTAATTTGTACTTAAAATGATAAACATACCAAGCGAAATTACTTAAGGAGAGACGTATATTTACATCTGGTAATACTCACTTTTTTTTTGGTAATTAGTGCATAATACTGCAAAAAATCACCTTTATTTTCATTCTTAACAAACATCGCCCAAAACACTAGACTGTTACCAAACATTACCCAAACCGTTATACCTCTTTTCAGGTAGAAATCGCTCAAGCAACCGGAACCTTATTCAGATAAACACTGCTCAAGCCACTGGAACCTTATCCAGATAAACATTGCCCAAGCCATTGGAACCTTATCCAGATAAACATTGCCCAAGCCACTTGAACCTTATCCAGATAAACATTGACCAAGCCATTGGAACCTTATTCAGATAAACATTGCCCAAGCCACTTGAACCTTATCCAGATAAACATTGACCAAGCCATTAGAACCTTATCCAGATAAACATTGTCCAAGCCATTGGAATCTTATTCAGATAAACACTGCTCAAGCCACTGGAACCTTATCCAGATAAACATTGCCCAAGCCACTGGAACCTTATCCAGATAAACATTGCCTGATAGAAATCCAGGTAAATATCCGGAAGAAGCCAGTAACAACAGACTACACGTAGTTGCGCGTTTCTGAAAATCAACATAAAATTACTGTGACTCAGAAGTTACTGCTTTGAAAATAAGCTAAAATACAAGACAGTTGATTTGTATAATGTTAGATCTTGCTTTTATATTAAAATGGCTCTTTCATATTCTACTACATAGAAACATTCTGTCTAACCTTGTGTTCAATCTTGTTAAAAGAATGAGTGAAGAGAAATCATAGGACATTCTATTGTCATATAGTGTCTAGAGAGCCAACTAAAAGAAGTCATTAATTAGTTTTGACAACATACTCGTGACGTTCGTCCGCTACATCAAAGTTGCGTGTACATCTAAGTTTGGTAGCTATCCATTGAACAAAGAACATACCCTCGTTTCTGATGTGTTTTTAGCTGTTTATATTTTATGTGATTATAATATAACCTAAATAACAGAATATATGACACAAAATGTATAAGATAAAAAAACAACATGAAAATAGCTGAAGATAATTAATACGTTATTGTTCAGTATGTATACTGAAACGATTAAGCTATTCAGAGAGGTACCTCGTTTCTTAGTGCTTATGTGAAGTATTTCTTTCTATATTCTTTGCATTATAATACCACAATATATTTCAGATGCAATCAAAAGCATTCAAAGCCGAGTTCAGAAGATGGGGTTTCTTATCCGAAAGAGTAAATCACAAGAAGGATTAGTGTCATCAGAAGGTTCCATCCAAGAAACTCCATCATACATCTTTCGTTAGGTACTTGACCAGTAACTTATAGCCATTAGATTCATAACTGATAATTTTATGTATTTAGTTACAGTTTTTCAGTTGAAACCACAAATCTGCATTGACCCGAAAAGGTCTGATAACTGGTATTGTTGCTAGATTATATTATATATCTCGAATTCTGTCTCTGTAATGACAAATAACAGAGAGAGGGAGATAAATAATTATTGGTTAGGAGTGGCAACGAAATAGCACAGTACAAATGTCTTTTGGTCCAGTATTTTAACTTTGGAGGAAAGTGGATTAGCTTAATTATATCGTATATAAATAAGTTAAATATGACAAACTGTTTTGCAAATGAGTTTAATGTTATGCTTGAGTCTTTGTGAAACACAATATTTTTTATTATTGCATAAAACAACTCCTTTGTATAGCGCACCCAGTGGCTCAGTGGTAATTATGAAGACTTATAACGCTAAAAATTGGGTTTCGATACCCGTGGTTGACACAGCACAAATAGCCCATTGTGTAACTTTGTGCTTAAAAAGAAAACAAAATAAAATATTTGTTTGTTTGTAATTAAGCACAAAGCTACAGAATGGACTATGTGTGCTCTGCCCACCATGGGTATCGAAACCCGGATTCTAGCGTTGTAAGTCCGCAGACATACCGCTGTGCCACTGGGGGGCGCAAATCTTTATATAATTCCCCCAGTGGGTAAGCGGTAAGTTTAAAGATTTACAACGCTAAAATCAGGGGTTCGATTACCCGTGGTAGACAGAGCGTAGATAGCCTATTGTGTGGCTCTGCACTAAAAAACAAACAAACAAGCAAACATTGTATATTTATATGTCTAAAAGTAAGCAAAAAATTAAAAACAAATTAAAAAACAACAGTCCACAATTTGAGGGTATCAAACTTTCTCTCAGTATCTCTTTAGTATTTCCCATAAAAAAAAAGATAACAAAAATAACAACTTTCCCTCATTATCCATTTAGTATTTCCCCATAAAAAAATAACAAAAACAACAATTTTCCCTCAGTATCTTTTTAGCATTTCTCTGGCCCGACGTGGCCAGGTGGTTAGGGCCCTCGACTTGCAATTGGAGGGTCGCGGGTTCGAATCCCCGTCCCACCAAACATGCTCGCTCTTTCAGCCTTGGGGTCGTTATGTTGATGCGGTCAATTCCACTATTCGTTGGTAAAAGAGTGGCCCAAGAGTTAGCGGTGGGTGGGGATGACTAGCTATAGTCTTTCACTGTAAATTAGGGAGACTATCTCAGATAGCCCTCGTGTAGCTTTGCGCGAAATTCAAAAAAATAATAGCATTTCCCATGGGGGAAAAAATAACAAAAAACAACAACTTTCCTCCCCGATATCTTTTCAACATTTCTCACGAAGAACGACAACATAAACATGACTTTTCCGAGATTCACGGGAATTTCAACCCAGTGGGCACCCTGGTGAGTGATTGGGCTATTTATATGAAGAATGGCTACTTAATATGTTGTTTTTTTTGTGCTATTGTAGTCCTAATATTCGAAGGTTAGAATTTTGATCGATATCTACATATAACGTACCAGTAAATTTACTGAATATTTTTCCCCAAAGACCGAGTCTGTATAAATTTTGTAAAGTATTTCCAAGGAGTTTCAAGTGCTTTAAAATAGAATCAATCATTTCTTAGGCCGTAAAATACTGCGTCTACATTGCAAAATATAAACAGAGCACCACGAAACTTTAAAGGATATAAGTGCTAGACTTGAGCTAAAATCGCAATATTCTTGAAATTTTACTTAAATAATTCACCAGTTTTTCTATAATAATTTAATTTTCTTCCTTCTCAATAGGGGACGTTTCAAACAACATTTAACGACTATCACTTGTAAAGGATTTCGTGATATAACTACATGCCATATGACGAAATGAAACGTGATTTTTATGCTAACCTTAATTTTTGGAAACAGAAAATAAACACACATATATATAAAATACATAAAAAGTGCCATAATGTAATATATTTGGTATTATTGATAATAGTGTCATAATATTTTCTAATTAACTATAAAATAAGTAATTAAATCATAAATCCAATAGATAGTTTTTGAAAAATAATCTTTTTAAGCTACACAATGAGCTACTTTTGGTGAGCCCACAACGGGTATCGAAGCCCGGTTTTTAGCATTATAAGTCTTCAAACGTACAGCTGAGCCACTGTTTTATTGTTGGATATTCCTACTTAAGTTATTGAACACTAATCAACTGATTTTAAAAAAAAAATGTGATATGTGTAACTCATCAATATGTCTTGCATCATGACTATGGATATCCTTGTTATTTACAAAAATCTGGGTTTATTAATTAGTATATTTTTATCATAAACATAAAACTACCTACTAAATAATAATTTATTTCATAAATATTTAATAGTTTGTGTTTACGAGATAACTGATACACATAATTCCGATATTTTAAACCCAAAATTACTCTTATAAGTTTGTTTGTTTTTTAATTAAGCACAAAACTACACAATGGTCTATCTGTGCTCTGCCCATCACAGGTATCGAAACCCGGATTCTAGCATTGTAAGTCCGCAGACATACCGCTGTGCCACTGGCGGGGGGGTACTCTTATGAGACTTTTTTTGAAGAAGTAACAAATGATTTATATTATATTCTGATGAACCTAGCGGAATGTCTGCGGACTTATATTGGTATAAACCGGGTTTCGATACCCGTGGTGGGCAGAGCATAGATAGCCCTTTGTGTAGCTTTGTGCTTAATAACAAACAACCACAACTGATGAACATCTCCTAACAAGTAGCTGCATATGCTAAATTTGGATAAATAAAACTATGATATGAAAATATCAAACATTTCTCTTCAACTAATTTT
>NW_013670049.1:30392-33899 GCF_000517525.1 Limulus polyphemus | reverse complement strand
TTTGATATCTTGTTGAGAGGTCCGGCGCCCTTCCTCCACCGTAAGTTCGTAACTATTACTGTCTTGTGGTGGTTTAAGTTTGTAATATGTCACTTAATTTTCGGACATCCTCTGTATATATCCTAAGATATCTATCAGAGAATAAACCTTATAAATATCGATTCTGTCGCAGTAATTTAAGATATACGAACCATTTCCGGAAAAATTATTTATTTGATTTCTCTAACCCAGGTTAAACAGCCGTGTATTATATATACCCCCCCCCCCCTTAAAATAAGTTTAAACCATTTTATGTATATGGGAAACATTTCAACTTTGCTGTCCATGAACTGAGTCGTTGGACATTGTACTTGATGTAGTGAAATAACGACTGAAGGCATTTTCGTGCTTTTTTGTTTTCAAATTTTTGAGACGTAGATAAACATTGAGCATTTGAAGCTTGTCCCTTCTATAGGAAATAGCTATAGTGAACAAAAGTATATATGACATAAATGCTAATAAAAAGCAAAGTCGAGGTATATCAAAGAAAACTGTGATAAAATCAGTCTTTAAATAATCTGTTTTTCAAAACAATATATTTTTCTGTCGAAACCCGATTTTTAGCTTTATAAGTCCGCAGTTTTACCGTTCTGACACTAGGGGGGCAATTAACAAGCCACTGGCAATAAATGTATGCCATAAACTGACAGAATAAACAGGCAATATTTGATAAATGAGTAGTAACTATTATAGGGTGAACAAATGGTAGCTTTTTTTGTAAAAACACAATTACCAAACAAGGTTGAAAAATAAATCAAACATTTAGTTATAAGGCATTACAATAAAAACGTTTGTAAGTAAAGAGTCATTTGAAAATTGTCAAATGAAATGTCGCATGCACAAAAAATAATATATAAATTAAAAAAATCTACCAAGAAGCTATTAGAGTTAAGTTGACGTTCTACACGCAAATCTCATAAAACCTGCATAAGTGTTCATAATGAATAAGTTATGGAGAAAGCGTGTTTTCTTTGTTTCAAAATGTTCTGGTTAAAGACGTAATGCTGTGTATGAATGATTAAAGTTAAATTACATAGAGTCGGATAATGCGTTCATATTCTATTTTATAATCATGACTAACCTCTATTAATGTTTACCCCACACATAATGGCACAGTGGCAGATCTGCGGACTTATAATGCTAAGAAACGAGTTTCGATAGCCGTGGTGGGAATAGCACAGGTAGCCCGTTAATGGCATTATGTAGCTTTGTGCTTATCTACAAACAAACTTTATTTACACAAATACTAGCCTGCTTCTGAAGTTTTTAATATAAACAAGAGGAAATCCTAAATAGCCGCGGCTGTAATTAAAGTTCAAATCGGTCAAGAGATGGAGCTAGGTGCTAAAAGTTTGTACTTGAAAACAAATGGGTAATCCTTAATAGCCACGGCATTTGAAATTCTTTTTATGCAGAATTAGAGTACATTAATCTATAAGATATTTTTTCTTCTTCTTTTTATTACATATATTTTTGTGCGCCAGCAACACCAAGCGTGGAGTGCGCGTGTACCCGATTCAAGTTCATTACTCATTAGGATCTCTAACAGCCTACCCTCAAATTGAAATTATTTTACGCAGGATTAGAGTAAATTAATCTATGAAACCTTGGGCAAGGTCAAGTATATCATTCGAAAGGGTTTGACCTCCTGAGTCCATAACTGTAATTAGATAACATTTATTTAAATTCACTTTTCTTTCTCGAGTTTCTGAACTGAGTTATAGAAAATCCCAATCGTAACTTTTAGCGTATTAGGCTATTATCCAAAAACATTTAAGAGAAAATTTTTTTTTCAAGAAATCAAAATTAAACGATTTCCTAAATCTTGCTGCGCAAAATCTGGTTTGTTTGTTTGAAGTTATGCACAAAACTACACAATGGGTTATCTGTGCTCTGCCCACCACAGGTATCGAAACCCGGTTTCTAGCGTTGTATGTCCGCAGCAAAAAATAAATATATGTGTTGAGTTATATCTGAGATAAGTTTTTATAAAACATAAAGGAACGACAATATTTTTCGATTCATTGGTCGAAAATATCGGTATACATAACGACAGTGAAACAGTTTTCTACTGATGGATTGTATTTATTGAAAGAAAAACAAATTATAAAAACTACAGAAGATTGTGGGAAATGGATATAATAGGCATTTCGCAACCTTACTTTGTATTAAAACTGCAATCCAAATAAAACCCTGTTAGATATCAGTACATTACTTTCTTTGTTGTCAAACTGTACAGAAATAATTTGACGTGGTAATGTTCACTGGACTTGTGAACTCTCGTTCCAAATAACACGGGATCGTAAGTTGAATAATACTTCAGTCTTTATGTAGCTGGTAACATAAATATTATATTATAGTTTTTCCAGCAGTTCAATTTATCAAATGTTACTTTTTTTTTCTTCTTAGGGTCGAGAATGTTCTGAACATGTCAAAAGTAGTGGTAGAAGTGACTCTGTGTTCCTTTACTTTTTGCTCCCACGAAAGATTACATTCAGGTAATTTATCATCCAGCGTTTCAATAAAAACACATGAACAACTAAAAAGGAATGGGGAAAATAATACACCTTCAACTTTGAAATATTCATTTTACGCTAAAGGCTAAACTATTTGTTACTACAAAGGGGCTTCCAGGTTTTATTATGAAAGTTTCCTAGAAACCGTTCTTCTTAGAAGTTGTAGAATAAAGCGAAATAAAAAATGGAATGAATAGTTTAAATACAGTAACACACTCTAGTGACTTTTGTCAGAACCAGAAGTAATAAACAGATTTGTTTACAATTTTCATTGAATCAATATACATCAGAAAATACATATGTATCTGGTGTTCCGTTCTAATAACACATTACTAAATTTGAAGTTTGTAAATATATATATATATTTACAGTGACATTTAGTATGTAAATAAAACTTCTTGAATGATACGTTTGTGAAATCATGATTTTAAAATAATGTACAAATGACCAATATTCCATTAAGCTTCCGCTAAGATTTTTGGCGTTTATGGTGATATTCTAACGAGAATGATAAACCACGACGTTATTATGTAACATAAATCAATTATGAAATAACTAGTAGAACTGGACACATTTCAATATATCTTGTTTTGACAGGTGCCATAGATTTGTATCACTTTACAAAATAACACCAGATCATGGGTTTGTAGTTTCGATACATTGCAAACAATGTTACTAGTTTCATATAGGATAAAATGTATCCAGTTTCTTGATTATGTAACTATTACTGTCTTGTGGTGGTTTAAGTTTGTAATATGTCACGGACTTACGGTGGATTAAGGGCGCATATATCCAGTTTCTTGCCATCATTTGTTATCCATACACTTCTACATGTGATCCGTTTGTGTCCGTCCCTTAAGATATTGAGTCGATAGTCCATTTATTTTCATTTGTTGTCTAGAATATCGGGCGTAACAGTAGCTATTACAGTATATTACAGTAGCTATTACAG
>NW_013670049.1:27206-29517 GCF_000517525.1 Limulus polyphemus | reverse complement strand
AGTTTCATATAGGATAAAAGACCTCTCAACAAGATATCAAACAATGTTACTAGTTTCATATAGGATAAAAGACCTCTCAACAAGATATCAAACAATGTTACTAGTTTCATATAGGATAAAAGACCTCTCAACAAGATATCAAGCTTATAACTATTTGTTTCTTTTTTTCACATATTTAATGTTATAAAGATTTAACAAATACTGTTATTTCTGATTTTTTGTAGGATAGTTACGTCGAAAAGTCCGACAGAGGGCGATATGCGGTTTTCACTATTTTGTCACTACAACACAATGCAGAGCAAAATACAGTTGAAGGAAATGAATCCATTTTCTAAAGTCTAATGTAGAGCGATTGAATTCTTTGTTTAGACATTTAAAGCAACCTAGCAATAATCGACATCTCCGATAAAAGGAAACGCTCATTGTTTCTTTGTAGTTATTTTTGTTTTCCTGTTTCTACAAACACTTCTCTACAGGAACCGCGGTCTAATTTATTTCTGTTTGTTAATAAGATACTTATACATTTCCAGGTATTTTCTACTTTACTTTGTGAAGTTAGACGTGTAATTTACAGCCAAGAATCTGGCAGCAAGCAGAGGATATATAAATGAAAACACTAAGACTCAATGGATTTCATACTGTTAGGCCGTCAGGTTTTCCAACTTACAATAACTTTCATTTCAGTCTGCTTAACACAAAAACAATTAGTGGGATAAAGGTTAATCCTCCGAGCAACTATCTTGTTGCACCTCTGTCAAATACAATCTCCACGTCTAGTGAAGATGAAGACAATTCAATTACATGGGGACCACTCTTTAATTGCACTGTTATTGATCTGCACTCTTGGGTATCATTGTTGTCTTGACAGTTAAACTGCAAATTCCAATTTAACTGTCTTTGAAATAAACGATAACCATGAGGCTACAGAAAGAATCCCGGGGCTACAAGAAAAACGATGAATAACAACAAGCGAAGAAAAATACCAGCGTTTGATACTTCAAATTCATATTTACGATACCAACTGTACACTTCATTTTTTCAAATTACAAAGACGCTAAAAACATTCAGTCAATCATCGACTTTATTGTTTCAAGTCAATAAGAACTCAGTTATTTCAGAAGAATAAGAAATTCAGATTGAAATAGTATATTAATTAAATCTATCAGCTTTACACATACACGCATAGAGGAACTTCTTTTTTCAAAGGATAATAAATAACCTATGCCTTCAACCAACTACGGTTTTCTTCCAGATCTAAATAATAATAGACAAATTTCAAGGGAGTGTGAACCTCGAATACTTTAGAAATAAAATAAATAAGAAATATTTGAGTTTAAATTTGTTAAACAGATATTAATTTTGTTTCTATTTTACAAAAGGAGAACAACTTAAAGATCCGGAAAAGTAAAGAATCAATTTTATTTAAACAATTAAATACGTGAATAAATATGGCGGTAAGCGTTAATTTGCATTTATTTGAATCATCTTTAATCACATGGTGAGTTCATTATGCTGTGTTTTCGCGGTTTTATCATCTCATGGTGCATTTTTAACGAGGTGAAACTTCGTGATATTTTATAATATTTTTGCTAAATTCCTTTTTATATATTTTTGAACTTAAGAATAAGTTTTAAGGGTTAAAAAATGAGAACTCTACGTAATGTTTAAGCAGTCTTTGATAAAACTCAACTCTTCAGTTTGCGTGCAGGGTAATAAGCATCTCCTATTATTATATCGAAATATTATAAACACGCGTTTTTTTTTTAATGTTTGTTATATTACTCATATGAGTTAAAACTAAGAGGTTCGAAAACGTTACACTAAAAATGTTGCCTATTAAGACCAATATAAAATATGCTTTTTTCATTCAGCGGATTCTTTTTCTTCTTATTTTTTTTTATTTTCTTTCGATTTAGACACACTGGTTAGGAAATAACCTTAAAGTGTATTACGTAAAAGAACAGCTGAGAGAAGGATGTCCAGTTTATAAAACTTGGTGACCGTTACCCCTACAATTCGATAGATTTAACGGGCCCTAGAAAAGCTATACGTAAAGTATCAATGCTGTTAGAATTTGTTTGTTTGTTGTTAAGTGCAAAGCAACCCAATGAGAGCTCTCCACGAGTATCGAAACCCAGTTTTAGCGTTATAAATCTTTAGACTAATGCTAAACCACTGGAAAGCTTCTAGTAGAAGAAAATAATCGCACATTACAAATGAATTATAGCATAAAAAGACTTTCTTTGCAAACATAACATATCACAAAACTATGAATTAAAGCAGCTTAAGCGTTGAGGTATTTATATAAATA
>NW_013670049.1:21161-26446 GCF_000517525.1 Limulus polyphemus | reverse complement strand
CTATTGATGGATCTTCGCCAAATTTGGCATGAAGGTTCATTGGGTCCATCGGGAGATGCTTACAAAGTTTCAGTTTTGAATTTTGCGGTTTTTATGGGCATTTTTTACAATTCCATATAAGGGAAGCAACTTTTCATGTCCTAAGATAACCTTTAATTAATCATGAATTTACATAACTTTCGTCCAGGGGACGGGTAATCTAGCTAGTATATAATATAATATAACACTCAATCATGTTCAAATAAGGGCTATTTTGTCTGTTGATAGAGAATTGCAAAGATCTATACATATCCATAAAATGATTCAAATTGCTTTGCAATGTTCAGCTGTCAACTAGACCTTGGCTAGAATAATTATAACAATGCTAATAAAAAGTTATATTTACCATGTTTTAGCAACAACAAAGATGCTAGCGGTGAAGAAACATTTATAAGTATTCAAAAAATCATACTATCGATAATCATTACTTTATTTTATTTAAATGCTAGAAGAATTCAGCACAGACCAAATCAAAACGCTCTGCTATTTCTAATTGTTGGTACCTGTTGTACACGTTTATATAAACAGTCCAGGTAGCGTGACATAGTCACTAATTTCGAACCACAAACCACAGGGAGGCAGTTGACAGATAGCGATGTCTTTGATTTCTAAATTATTATTGATAGCTACTTTGTGTTGTTTTCTATTTTAATACACGTACAGATATGTATATATATTAATATATGTTACCCATTATAAATAAGATGACCTCAGTACCATTACTTGTACTGATATTATACGCTTGAGGGGTTTGGCACACGTTCTTTTCCCTACAAAAATCTGCACATGGATCTTCTAGTAATATTCAATTTGATTTAAGTATCATCTGGTCCCTACGTCTATCTTCACGTTACTCCACTTTCAAACTTCCATTCTCTTTCCCCCAGTTTTCTAGCTGAAGGTTTTCCTCTTACTTTAGTCTACACCAGACCTGGGGTACATTTGCACTTCTCAGGCGGTACATAGGGGGTCTGAGAGAATAAGCATGGTTTATACTTTACATGGTGTTTTAATCTACAGTCAGACAAAGAGTTTAGACAAAAAATTGTGGTCATGGTGAAAGTTGTGATGTTAATATAATTCTATCAATTTTTGATCTTTAAGCTTTAGGGGTACAAGGGAACCTGTCAGAATGGCCAGGGCCAAGGGCTACAGAAGAACAAAAAGGTTGGGAATCCCTGTTCTTCACGATGTTTCATTAACGACACCAATATGAGAGGTTATCAGGTTGTAAAAGATAATCCACTTTTTTGTTAAATGATATTCTACTGTGACTAAGGACTTTGGTCGTTACCAGATGAACCTCCAAGTTTCTAGATAGTTTTACCCATGTAATGATATTCTGCTGTGACTAAGGACTTCGGTCGTTACCAGATGAACCTCCAAGTTTCTAGATAGTTTTACCCATGTAATGATATTCTGCTGTGACTAAGGACTTTGGTCGTTACCAGATGAACCTCCAAGTTTCTAGATAGTTTTACCATTGTAATTGGACAAAATCCCATCTCCAATCTTGTAATGATATTTAGTAGATTTACCAGAAGTAGTTGTTCATGTAAGTTTCTCCTCGTATGCTCGTCATTATTCCTTTCACCTATCTTCTGTCACTTGAGGTCATTAGTGCAGTCACCGAAGACTACGAAAGGTGAATTTTTAAATTTCTTTCTTATCTTCTTTTGAATTTCTTAAGTTCTACAAAGACGTTCTACGATACTCCCTAAATCTTCAAAAAACAAACAAAACGCTATTGTTTCTTTATACCTCACAGGCAATAGAAGCGTATCTGTTTGTTGTTGTTAAACACAAAGCTACACAATAGGCTAGCTGTAGTATGCCCACCGCAGATATGAAAACTCGATTATGTAACGTTATAAGCCCTTAGACTTACTGCTGAGCCAGTCACCAGGTAGGGGAGGGGGGGAGACAGAAGCACTCTAGTGGTAATGTATACTCTTAACCTCTCGATAAAACACGGTTTCTCGCTTGTCATGTTCTTTCATATTTCACGAACTTTGAAGGTATAGTTGTACACTTGGGGAAAGTTAAACCTACTTTTTGTATTCTCACCACTCTCCAAGTGACTTTTCACAACCTCATAGTGCCTGCTTCGCCATGACATCCAATATAATATTTTATACTTTCTATTATAATCAATCGTTAAATGCGTTGATGAAGATGTTGTGATTTTATTAATGCATATAAAACAAGCTGTTAACCCTAACTTTGATGTTAAGAAAACAACATACAATATACTGAATTAAAATAACGTTTCTAAAATGTTTAGTATTTTGAATGATTATTGCAGCCAAAGAACCTTATAGTAATATTCCATCTCACCAGATTTTCCATATAAATATAGATTTTTGTCAATAGATAAAACCAAAATGGAGGCTGTTCAACAAAAAGCACAGTCCTTTCTGTAATATTTGAAAATCATGTCAATTCCAAATCTCTCGTTAATCATTGGTATAGTAACTCAAAGGAACATTAGCAATTGACGAGAACTCGACTGTGAAGGCTTCAGTAACTCATTCAGTGGACTCGCATACCAATAGGTAAGGGAGAACCTTTCATTTCTACAGCTCGAAGATGATGTTTTTATCGACAAGATTGAGCATCATCCAATTTTGAAATTCGTTCTCGTGAGGCACTTGACAGTGACTCATCAATCTGCCGAATTTTTTATATATATATATACGGTCGTGTAATGTAGCTGGATGTGGGGTGTAAACTGTAAACTCGGTGAACCCCACAGCCTAAAATCTAGCAGCATTAAATCTGAAGAGCGTGTCGACCAGGATAATGGACCTGCATGACCCTGATGTAATTGCAGAACACGTATTTGTCAATATGTTTGACAAATGCCGAAGAGATTGGAGAAGTGAACTGAAGTCAATGGTACGAACCTAGGTATTCATACACTAGACTTAGCATTAGTTTAAAAGTTATTAGATTTTAAGATTTGTACATCCACTTCTAGACACCCTAACATCAAAACAAAAAGATAAGATTGACGTACTGCCTCAGGCTCTCCTCCATCCATCCTAAACGCGTGGAGTCCTCGTCGCAGCATGCTTGTTGTTTTGCAGAACAAAGTGGCGTGGACGATTCGAACCCGAGACAGATGCCTAACCACTAGGTTACCGAGAGGAGTAACATAAAAACAAATAGCGACAACAATAGTAAATGCTTCAAAGTTGAAACTTTCGAGAGTTTTTTGAGGTTCTCATTCTTGAAGTCGTATCATCGTTTTCATTTCAGTTGATTATGGCTCATGATGATTCATTTGAGGCACAATACAAGGAATTTGAATGTATTACTGTATAATTATTCAGAGGGTACTTAATATTCAACTATTCTTCATTTTGATTCTTTAATATCTCATATATATGAAACAAACATACTTTTTGCTTGTTCTATATTAAAGCTAACAAAGACTACCATATACAGCTAATTTCTGCCACTAATTTTAAATGTGCTATGATAGCATAACGAACCAAAGGCGAATAGTTAACAACAGATAACTATTTTAGTAGTGAAACGTTGACAACAATGAAAAACAAAACCTACATATATATATAGTCCAATTCTTCAAAAAAAGCCTCAATATTGAGTTCTGACAAATGATGACAGAGACTTGCATGTAAATTTGAAAATACATAACGCATTACTTTCTAGAACGTTTTTAACAAACAACATACTACCGCAAGAAAAAATATGTTTTGTCAAATCTTTCATTATTATGAAAATCCTTCCTTAATGTAATTCTTGAGGACCAACTGATTTGTGTGCAGCAAATCAAATTAATATTAACAACTGCTCAAAGCAAGCTATCTACATAGACCTAAAAAGCAACCCATTAAATAGTATATCTGATTAGATATACTACTATTAATTATAATGTTTCGAATGCATTGTTTTATTAGTTGGGTACCGTCGCCGTTGTCTATGTTTTCGGCCGTAATTCCAATAATGTCTAACGAGTTTCGGCCAGCTTAAGAGATTTAGGTGAGTAATAAATTAACGTGCGGAGCTAGTAATGCAAAATTGTTTTTATAATAAAATTGAACAATAAAAATAAAAAAAGAAGCAATATTTTAATATTAAAAAATCTAATCATACCTTTAATAAAACTGACATTAAAAAGGTTGGAGTATAACTTGCATATCATATAACCTCAACATCGTAGATTTAATGTCTCTTGAAGAACGTGACGTAAGTATACGCAAAAGTAAATATAAACCAACCTAAACACGTCTAGTGACCAATGAAAACCCATTAAAATAATCAGACAATATAACTTTAGAGTAGATTGACAAATGAGATAAATTAGTACGACTTATATTACTTTAGCGTTAGAGTTCAGATAGTACAGCAAAGTTTATGAAGACACACACACTAATAGTAATTAACAAATTAAATGAAAAACTGAATCGTAAAATAAATAGCACGGATATTGATACTCTGACTAAAATAAAACCAAGTTAAATGTAATAAAATAAATATACTATACTAAGAAAATTCTATGAAGTGTTGTGTCAACACAACTTATCCGATTTTAACTAACTATTGTTACTTTACAACACACGTGAAGCGGGAATCAGAAAGAAACAA
Source organism: Limulus polyphemus (assembly GCF_000517525.1). NCBI lineage: Eukaryota > Metazoa > Arthropoda > Merostomata > Xiphosura > Limulidae > Limulus > Limulus polyphemus. The sequence continues at coordinate 21,793 of NW_013670049.1, read as the reverse complement.
ACAAACTTCAATACTTTGAAAACGCATATGATGATATTTGAGAAGTCCCGTAATAATAACAAGGCTTAGAATAAGAAGTGATAATAATAGATATGACAATTCGTGTAATTAGAATAAACTTATGTTTGTTTATTGGTTTTGTGTTAGCTAATTGTGCTAGCCGTCCCTAATTTAGGAGTGATATACTAGACGGAAAGCAGTTAGCCAGCACCACCCACCGCCAACTCTTGGGCTACTCTTTTACCAACGAATAGTGGGATTGACCGTCACATTATAACGCCCCACGACTGAAAGGGCGAACCTATTCGGTGATGAAAGTCGAACCTGCGACTCATATATTGCGAGTCGTATGCTCTAACAACCAGGCCATGCCAGACCTTTAAACTAAGATAACCTGGCTGAAGACGTTATGTTATAACATATAGAGAGCTATTACACAATTCCCTTGGACTATATTGTAAGAACATAAACTAATCTGAGGTAAAAATTACTGGTGGTTGCCATGATACAGTGGTTCATTATTATTGAAAGTGAATGTGTAGACGGGAGTTATTACACAGCTTTCTTGGACTATTGTAAGAACCTAAACTAATCTGCGGTAAAAATTACTGGTGGTTGCCATGATACAGTGG
>NW_013670049.1:17266-20238 GCF_000517525.1 Limulus polyphemus | reverse complement strand
AGTTATTATACAGCTTTCTTGGACTATTGTAAGAACCTAAACTAATCTGAGGTAAAAATTACTGGTGGTTGCCATTATACAGTGGTTCATTATTATTGAAAGTGAATATGCAGACGGGAGTTATTATACAGCTTTCTTGGACTATTGTAAGAACCTAAACTAATCTGAGGTAAAAATTACTGGTGGTTGCCATGATACAGTGGTTCATTATTAGCGATCGTGAATGTGTAGACGGGAGTTATTACACAACTTCCTTGGACTATTGTAAGAACCTAAACTAATCTGATGTAAAAATTACTGGTGGTTATCATGATACGGTGGTTCATTATTATTGAAAGTGAATGTGCAGATGGGAGTTATTACACAGCTTTCTTGGACTATTGTAAGAACCTAAACTAATCTGAGGTAAAAATTACTGGTGGTTGCCATGATACAGTGGTTCATTATTATTGAAAGTGAATGTGTAGATGAGAAAGTTTTTTAAAGGCTAAGATATTAGCGAAACGTTTAAAAGTGTGAAACGTTTAATCCCGTAATTCGTAACATAAACACCGCTGAATTTCTCGCAAAAATGAACGAATCTGAGAATGTAATCCAAACAGAAGAAATATTAGTGTAGGAGAATAAACTTTTAATTTCCTCCGTAATAATCTCTATGTTTCCATGCACTACGCCGTAATCGAGATTTTATATTGATAATTAAAAATGTTTTATAACTCAGATCATTCTGCTTAAGAAGACTACAGAAAAAAAAAACTAACTCTGTATAGGAAAACTGTGACCTAGCCCGAACCGATTTAGTTTCTATAGCCTTGTGTAAATGTTCGTGTAATGTAACAACAATGTGAACTGAATGTCGCCTATACGTTTCGCTGAATTAATACCGAGTTGAAAGGAAAACAAAAACTTATGTTTTACGGTTCGTGCAATAGGTTACGGTTTCAGTGAAATATGGTTATTATCTCGTTGCTTTATGTATTGGCTCTACGTAATATAGATAACAAGCTATAAATTACACAGTATGGTCATATCTGCTCCAGAAGGGAAGTGCATCAGTGACATGGGCCAGCCGACAAAAGTAGTAAACAGACAGTTTTTTGTACGGTGCTTTTTCTGTGACCCGGTGATGACTCGACTCTTCTGCATGTGGCTTTCGCTGGTTGAATACACCTTATCGCCATTCATCCTTGTCAGCATCAAAGACTATCCCTTGGGGTGTTATTCTGAGTCGGCTGATTTCCCTGCGGCTTTCTCTATCACCACCGAGCCTTTTTTGTTTGTTTTTATGAAAGGCGTCAGCACCACGGAGGGCGCTATTATAGGTACTTTATCAAGCCAACCAGTTAAATACGTTTCCCCCGATAGCTGAAGGGAGGGAGTGCGCTTTGCCCACCACGAAGTATTAGAACGATCGTCGCCGCTCTAAGTGAGTCAATCGTCGACAAAAACTTCTTTATCCCGAAGTTTAAGCTTCACATTAACTCAACACAATGGCAAAACTCTTCTTAACGTTAGAAAAAGAAGAAACAGTAGCTTCTTTGAAATATATCACTTTTACTTCTCTGTTCTTAGGCTTTTTTCTAAGAGCATTAACGCACACACACGTATACGTATCTATAAATTTAATCCTTTACTTCTAGGCTTTACCTAAAGAAAACAATCAATCCGGCTATTGTTAAAAATATATAAGCTACGGTAAAAAGTAACTATAAGATAAAGTTTTCGATCAGTGAAACATGTTTTGTGTCAACACACTAGGATAAAAAAAAAAGACGTCTACATTCAATGGCTATTGTCCACAGAAGACGATGATAACTCGTTAGGTAGTTGATTTTACGAATTTCAGGCACACTTACGTGAACTTTCCACACTAACTTTCTGAAAACTGTTCAGTTTAAAATCATTACTTATATGAACAGATTGAAGTAATAAAGTCATCGCTTTGCGTGAACTTTCCACACTAACCTTCTGAAAACTGTTCAGTTTAAAATCATTACTTATATGAACAGATTGAAGTAATAAAGTCATCGCTTTGCGTGAAATTTCCACACTAACTTTCTGAAAACTGCTCAGTTTAAAATCGTTACTTATATGAACAGATCCAAGTAATAAAGTCATCGCTCTGTATCTTTCTAATAAAGCAATCATCAAGCTATGCTTTAAGCGACCACCTTAATGGCTTTCCTGGCAGTTACATGCCAAGCATTAACAATGTATTGCCATTTCTAACACCATTAGATGACATAAGGTAGGAAATATTTATAGATTACATAGTGCACCAAAAGGGTTTTCACTGCTTGTTTATTATAACTGAGGGAATTTTTAATTCGTTCCAAATCATGCGATAAGCCCTAAACTTCCCATATTTCTCTTAGATGTAACTTTCTGTTGATATAAAGATTGAGTACAACTTTAATTATCTAATTTTCTAAACAAAAGACAAGTAAAGAGTTAATACTAAAAATTATTTGAGAACAAAATTCAACCATCTACACAACCCTCGACAACACTGGTTTCAGATGTTATTTACGATTAATTTACTTTATTCAAAATGTGTCCGTAAAGATAAATTTATCATTTAAGACTTTTAGAGTGGGAGGGCACTAGTTGATTTGTGTATCGTTTACAGTTTGGGGTCATTTGCAATCATAGCGATCAAGCTATTTTCATATTATCTAATAATAAGTGAAGAAAAACAACAAGAAATGTGTGACATTGACGAAATTAATGCTGATGACGTACTGTATTTATACGCAGTAGTATTCACATTTTGAACGTCTAGCTCAAAACAACTTTAACTAGCGAATTAATATTTTTAACAATTCGTCAACTGTCGCTTTATTATGTTTTTAGGCACGGCATGGCCAGGTGCTTAGGGCGCTCGACTCGCAAAATATATGGATCAAGGGTTCGAATCCCCGTCACACCAAACATGCTCGTCCTTTCAGCCGTGGGGGTGTTAAAAATGTGAC
>NW_013670049.1:11500-16866 GCF_000517525.1 Limulus polyphemus | reverse complement strand
AAAATGTGACGGTCAATCCCACTATTCGTTGGTAAAAGAGTAGCCCAAGAGTTGGCGGTGGGTGGTGATGACTAGCTGCCTTCCCTCTAGTCTTACACTGCCAAATTAGGGACGGCTAGCGCAGATAGCCCTCGTGTAGCTTTGCGCGAAATTCAAAAACAAACAAAACAATACCTCTAACAATATTATCACCACAACCTAATGATCTTTGTTGAGCATAACCATTAATTTCTTCGCTCTTCAAGGCTGATTTCAAGGTTAAGGTTCAAATGAAGTATGGTTATTATCTCCTTACTGTATGCATTAGCTCCCCGTAATACAGATAGGAAGCCACGATCTACAGAGAGAGAAGCTAAAAACTTCTCTTCTGTCTGCAGCACAAGGGTATCTACAGCCTACAACGCAAGGAAAATACTCTGGGCGTGTATCAGTGACAGCTGATTTTGTCTGTATTAACATCTGTTAAATGGAGTTTCGAAAAGTATAAGATTTTCTACGCAATATTTCAAAATAACTTAATTGTTAATAGGGGACATTTCTTTCAGTAGCAATCTGGGCGTAGCCTACGGCCTACTGTGTAAGTCTGTGAATCTGGGGATTCATGGTTTGTGACCCTTTGCTGCGGAAATGCGCTCCGCACCTCGGTGCCGTGAGTGTTCAATCAGACAAGAGTAGTTCAAGAGTTAATGGTAGATGCTGTTAACCAGCTGCCTTCTCTTTCTCTAGTTTATGAGTCTAAAATTCGGGACGGCTCTAGGTAGCTTTGCGCGAAATTCTGAAACAAACAAACAAAATATCTCAATAGTAAGCCGGATAAGCTCTAGTGTTAGGCGAATGTCCTCGTTGAAATGCTATCTATACTCTTCTTACTGGCAATCTGAACTGTTGAAGTAAGGAAAGACATGGTATTGGTATTTGCAACGTAAACCGAACGTCATGCGCATGTGGGCTAAATGGCTGGTCAGATATTTATAAAATTAAGGTATAGTCTTCTCTAATTTTGAACTACCAACTAGGGTCAGTCTGTAGCACCTGCCACCACAAGTGCTTTGTTGAGCTTTGATCATCACTCTTATGATACATCTGCAGTTAAAGTGCAGAGCATATTTAGCAAGTGTTACGGTGCATATTTTAGACTCTCAGGTCCGCAGTCAAGTAAGCTCCACACGACAATATCCGAAAAATGAGAAACACGTGTTTAAACTTATTGTCATCAGTTATATTAACAACTAACGGCCACGCTTTACCACTGTTTACATATACATATATACTCCCTACAGTTTATAAATGGTATTTCATTAACTATTTTACCTAGAAGCAGCTAATAAAAATCAGTAGTGGCTCCCGCGTTCTATATGGAACCAAATATCGGAGGTCATCAGCGAGTGTTAAGTACAGAAGACAGTTCATGAAGATGGTTCTACTGGCCATATTCATTTACTGATACTGAGCAATAGAGTAGATAATGTATTGTATGCACCCTTCGGACAGTGAAATTTCCACGAGAGGCAAAACTGTTACAAAAGACAGTTGGTTTACCATTGCAACGGAGAGCTGTGGGTATAACAGGACACTTTCTTTAAGCTAGAAATTGAACTATTACGTGCGGTTCGTAATGAAATGCTTTACAGAAAATTGGCTGAATCACACACACACACACATATATATATATATATATCCATTCACCAAAGAACAAATCAGTTTAGATCACAAAAGGAAATTTATAGTGATTATAGTTTATTTAGTTTACTGTATGTGGAATTATGCCGCTTCTTAGGTGGTAGACATATATCTCATCATACTAACCTCAATTTGATAGTGTGGCTAAGCTAACAGTTGATGATTTCAAAGTTTGTAAGCTTTCAAAAGACTGGCTGGAATGATCTTTGCATGAGAGCGAACGAGGAAGGCAGTTGTGCAGCAAAAATGAGATTGAGATAAGTGCCAATAAAACAGTTTCAATGTGGAAGTGGATATGGCTGTGGTATGCACTATCATTGGAACAAGTTGGATTGGACCCTATCTTGTGCTTCGACAGTTTAATCCTTCCAAATATGAGCATCAACAATCACTTGATGTGCAAAAGTGTGTTAAATACGCAACTGTACGATAGATAACATGAATCGAGACGAGAAGAAAACACTGGAGAGTAATGATGTAAACTCGAACCAGTGGGATAATGAAGACGAAGGAGAAATACTTAACTGGAAGTTCACGATGATTTAGATGGAGAAGAGTCAATATCTGAGCATCCCAACTGCTAAAAAGAAAAGCTACATATGATATTGTCAATGTTTTCCATGTTGGTACTAAATACAATACAGAGCAGCTTGAGGTACCATAAGTTCCCAAAGCAAGTATATCTCAGTGTTGAAAGGGCTTTGCATATCTTGTTCTTTAGGATCTCGGGTGAAATATCATGTTGTAAAAACACATGAGATTAACATGGTAGAAAGCAGATAAGATGGTATCGTGATCATGGGTGGAGATAAAGTATTAAGTTGATTTCAATGCATGTAAACCAAAAAAAAAGGAATATGGCAATCCTTATTCTCCGAGCTAAAGTGTGGATGCAGATGATGAACCTCAAAAACAGATTACATAAGGTTCACTTCGTCAAATAATATGATTGGAATAATATTTGGGAAGAATTGGTCAAATGCAGTCACTACGCATTATTCCACACATAGTAATTTTGGGAAGAATTGATGGTCTTCAGGGAATTGAACCACGTGATTGAGATAAATAATTCCAGCAGAGGGAGGGAGATAAAGGGGAAAATCGTTAGGTTAGTATAAATTTCTGAAATAAGTATAAGTATACTTTTCCAATAATGCAAAGACATGAACACCAACGTTGATATAAATATGACTTCTCCTTGAGGTTTTATCTTCACCATGGAGTTAGCATGAATTTCGAATTATACAAACCCATAGTGCTTGGTCGAATGTTGTTATGGTTACTATGATTTTGACAGTATTGTGTTTTCCAAATTATAGATGACAGTACGATATCGATATTTACTGAATGTGTATATAATTTATTATGCCTGCTAGAGGTGGAATGCCAATGAATGCAGGCATTGTTGCTATATATTTTACTTGCAGGTTTGATTAAATCGTCTTTTAACGGTATAAAGACAGCACAGGAGAGCATAATTGGAGAGAGAGAGACAATGATGTACAACCCATTACACATATGATAATGAACATTCTCATTGTTTCCATCCACCTTGATATACTATGAAATAAATTTCTTGCTGAAATGTTTTATAATTTCTTGCCTGATGTGGGGAAGAAACATTGTTATAACATTACAGTTATGCTTGTTTTGCGTTCGTTTTCAACTTTAAGTCACAAATTTGGCATAAATATCAAACTGAACTTTTGACGTGCTTGGACTGGTAATAAACAAAATACTAGGGTTGAAAACTACATGCTCATTGCACTTTCAATTGCATTTTCAAATGTTCTCTTGGTTCGTAAACGGAGCTGGAAAACGTTTCCCAGTCCAAATACATTAGGCCTCTTCAAGAAATCTCACAATTGTTATACCAAAGTCTGGTAAATATCCTTCAGAAGAGGAGCAGTTCTCCAACAAATCTGGAATAAATTACAATTTTAAGTGTTTAATTAGTAATGAAATCAATTAAAATGTAAGTGTAGTTCAAGTCTAATAATGGAGATGAAGACGGTTGACGAAACACAAAACATTTTACTTACAGTGTTATATCTATTAACTAAAATTATATATTACCGATAATCATTAGTTAATTTATTTATTAAGGGAAGCGTTGAACGGAGGGCTAAAACAAAAGAGCTTTGCAGGACGTTTGCAAGTGTATTTGAACTTTGACATACCAGCACAATTGTAATTATAATTATATCATGTAATTCGTATAATTAATCAATTACAATAGAATTTTGCTTTTATTTCTCATGTTGTTGTTTTTCCGAATTTCAAAAATCTGATAAGTATACTTGATCCACTACATATCAGAATAATTTTGCTGAATGTCAATTACAGTAGAATTGTTGACTTGATATTACAAGTAACTAGTTGGATATGGCAAACAACAAAATAATAACTTGAATATTACCAGAGATCAAAGGTCCAAATTAATCACACTTGAATGCAAAATAATGTGAACTGATATAAGCTCTCTATATAGACACACCTTCTCAAACTTGGTAATTCACAGGTACATGATGTGTTTTACAATGAGCATTCATTATGCCACCACATTCTCGTATTTACAAACATTATGAGTCCCACCTCCGTGGGGAAGTTGAATACACTTGGTAACTACAAAATGAAATGCAAGCACTACAGTAAAGAGGTATCGGGGTCGTACAAGTGAGCTACAATAACTATTTCTTCGTATTAAATGTCTGCTATCATTTGTTTAAGCAAATACATTTTTCCAGTAGTTAGAGTAGTTGGGTTGTACTTTGTTTTGTTACATAAGATTTGTGGTGCATTTCTTTGACTTTAAAAACATATTTTTCAGAGGCACCATGCAGATATCTAATTGAACTGAAGTAAAAAACAGCAAAGGACCAGACAGTTGATACACACTTTGTTAATACTCAGCATAATATCTGGAAACCGTCTGACCCACGTCAACAGGCTTCACAGACAGCGTGGCCAACTTTCTTGCCGAGTCCCTTCAGTTTGTCACGTGTGAAAGATCCAGCCCTTCATAGCTCTAGTGAAATTCGTGCAGACCTAGTATATCCCCCTATCCGAAAAAGCATCAACTACGAACTACTTTTTCCAGCAAATACCTCCATGACACAATAAATTCTCATCAAGCTAAGAGGTCTGAGGCCCTTCTATGCCCACGTTGGAAACACGTCAGCTATAAACTTTTTACAGCCAAGACTTCCATGACACAATAAATTCTCATCAAGCTAGGAGGTCTGAGGCCCTTCTATGCCCACGTTGGAAACACGTCAGCTATAAACTTTTTACAGTCAAGACCTCCATGACACAATAAATTCTTATCAAGCTAGGAGGTCTGAGGCTCTTCTATGCCCACCTTGGAAACTCGTCAGCTATAAACTTTTTACAGCCAAGACCTCCATAAATTCTCATCAAGCTAAGAGGTCTGAGGCCATTCTATGCCCACGTTGGAAACACGTCAGCTATAAACTTTTTACAGCCAAGACCTCCATGACACAATAAATTCTCATCAAGCTAGGAGGTCTGAGGCCCTTCTATGCCCACCTTGGAAACTCGTCAGCTATAAACTTTTTACAACCAAGACCGTCAAGTTCTATGCTACCATAATTTCTCATGTTTGTTTGTTATGAATTTCGCGCAAAGCTACACGAGGGCTATCTGTGCTAGCCGTTCCTAATTTA
>NW_013670049.1:7761-11205 GCF_000517525.1 Limulus polyphemus | reverse complement strand
GCGACCCGCAGATTGCGAGTCGAGCGCCCTAACCACCTGGCCATGCCGGGCCCAACTTCTCATCTAGCAGAGAAGATAATTGTCGACTGTTGCTATTCAGTATAGTAAAGACATTTGTTCTTTGATAGGGATCACTTCACTATATCCACAACTTGTGGGATATTCAAGGGGACACAGAACGCAAACATCCTCTCCAATTATCAGCAGGTCACCTCCAGGTTCTGACTGCAGGACAAAGTTTTGCCCATAGCCACTGACTATTCTGTTAACATGTTAAAGGCTTTTGTTTCCATTCTTAGCCTAGAGAAATACAATGGGCTTGAGAATGACAGTGACAGCAACAGTGAGAACATCAATATTGTGGATACAAACCATAACCTAAACTGGTTTGCTCACACTATTCAGCTGGTAACATAGGGTAGACTAAAGCATGCTGGACAGATTTTAACCATCATCAGTAAGACCAGCAAACTAATCAGTCATTTGCGTCATTTAAACTTGGCAGCAGAAATCTGAGAGAGAAAACAAGCTAAAAGCTGCCAATGATACTAAAAAACAATCTGTTGAAGATGCTGGCGTCACTCCTCAAGATGAAACACATCATCATCATTCAAAAGCCCGAATTCCCTGGTTGGCATTCCAATTACGAAGTAAATATTATCAAAAATGTTGATGAAATCCTTAGCCCATTTCCATTTGCCACTGTTCACATTGCTGCCAGTTGCACCCTGCTCTGCTTGCTTGTTTATTTTTTGGAATTTAACGAAAAGATACTCAAGGGCTATTCAGGCTAGCCATCCCTCATTTATAAGTGGTAAACTTGAGGGGAGGCAGCTAGTCAACAGCTCTCACCGCCAAATCTTGCGATTTCTTTTACCAACGTAAAGTGGTTTGACAATTACATTATAACGAACCCCCGACAAGGACGAGCATGTTCGTGGAAAGGGATTTTAACCCCCAACTCACAGATTGCGAGTCGAGTGCCATAATCAACCGGCCGTGCCAAGTCGAGGGGGAAACTGACTGAAAATTTGCATAAGATGACAGTATAGATAGTGTCGGATCTGATTTTTTTAATAGTTAAATTATTTATTAGTCTTATCCACATATTGCGAGTCGAGTGCCCTGACCACCAGACCATACCAGTGCATACGTGGACTTAGAGCTGAGTTGGCTGAACTGACAAACACCTACAAGTCCAAGCTGGTTTTAGAACTAAAATGTTTCAACGACAGCGGTTTGGCAGAGTACGAGAATGAAAAAGCCTTCATCTTAACTGCTGAACGCTGAAAACTTGATTGGTGCACCGCAGCAAATGGTGCTTACAACAAAATCACACCTTTTGATCCAGTAGCAACAGAAACAACAGACGAGTATTTTTATTCTCCAACAAAACATTCAAGGTTGTTGGTTCACGCAATCAGCATCTTATAAACTTTAATTTTTCATTCTACATAAGTATAAAGTCGAAAGCTACTTCTGCAAGTCCATAAGAAGGAGGGCGTATTGGCTTTCTGGCAACAACACATTATCATCTTTTCCCAGCCTCTCCACCTAGCCACTAACTGCTGGCAAATTATTCACTCTCTAGAGACGTTCTCCATTAGACACTTGGTTTCAGGAGCTCATGATCCTCATATGTTGTAGACAATTAGATTGTTAATGAAAATACCTGTTCATGGGCTCATTAGTTTAAACAAATAAAAGTTAGGCAGTTTGTTTCTGTATTCATACTTTCAAGTACTGCTTGGTACTTAGAATGAGTAAACATATTACTGTGTATAGTTTGTTAATTGTTGGTATAATTGTAATTGCAATTACTACAGCATAATTGTAACTGCAATTGTAATTTTAATATCAATTAGCAATATTGTTGGAATTATAATTGTATAATTTAATTATAGTTGATCACGAATCCGTTCTCTAGCGAGTACAGGATAATGAAGGTTATTTGCATTAACCGCCCCTAATTTTTACGTGATAGACTAGAAATAAAGCAGCTAGTCAACAGCAGCCGGCGCCAACCCTAGGGCTACTCCAGTCGAAAAGTGGGATTTGACAGTCAATCTATAGCACATTCACACTCCTAAGGCGCCACGCGTGTCTTTGCAACAATAGAACGCGAACCACAGTCCCTCAATATACAGCTCAGCAGACTACTAGTTTGTCCAAACCTGGAATAAAAGTTAAGGAATAGAAACAGCTCTAGCAGGAGCTAACAAGGGTATGCGAGGAACTCTTTCCAGATAAGAATCTGGCCTAAGTTTTTCTTTCGGCCTCCAACTATAATCACATCTTTCCCAAACGTATGGTAATTTTAATCGTATTGTTTGTTAGTAAAATGTATAAAAATGAAATAAAACATATGAGTCATATATATATATATGTATATATTTAAATACTAAAACCAAAACATAGTTTAAAATATTCTTGGTTTAGAGTATAACCCAAAATTTCCATCGAAAAGAGATGAGGTAGTCTTCAAACTTTTGTTGTGTACAACATCTAGTTTTAATAAGCAGATTCTTAGAGTTTCTATACCGCCAGGGTAAATTGGATGGAAATAAAGTTATTAAAGATTAATTGGAGTGTGTGTGTATACTGTAATTGAGGTTAACTGGAAGATATAAAACCTTCATTGTCAAAGTTATTGTGTAAACTGAATTGGTGTAGAAGAATTAAAAGCAAGTTCGTGTTTGTACTATGGAAGGTAAGTTATAATCAAAAGGTACAATTTAAAAGCTGGGTAAAATATAAGGTAAGACATAATGCATAGAAAGACCGTATTTCTTGGTATGCAGTTGGAATTAGAAATATTACACGAAGAAGAAGCATAGGCATTGTTTTATGCATTTCCTTCTATTACGTGACATAAAAAGTCTTCTTATTCTAAGAGCATAAATATCTAATTTCTATGAGTTAAGCTTTATTACTTCTCATTATAGATGGGGTACTGACCAGTTTAAGAATTCCATTTCTTGTGCTCCCCAAGATACTACAACTGCAATGTACGAACAGATTTGTTCAGATTTTATATTTGTGATTCGTAAAAGAAAAGTTTAAACATACGGCTATTGCTTAGTGGACATATGATGTATGGGAGCTTGAGTACATTTAACTAATATGTTATATGGTTTTAGAAGGTTGAACATTATTACATTTCAGATTTCAGTATTGAAGTTGGAGCTTATCATATAAAATGTCTTTTGTAATGTTGTTAGATTTGGGTTAATACAAGTACCATTGTTATTGTACTTTGTTTTCAAATAACCCCTTTCATGTTTAAATTCTAACATATACATGTTTGTATCAATGTCTGTGTGTGGTTACAAAGACACAAGAGGTTCTGAATTATATAGAATCTGATAGAATTATATAGAAACTGTATGCAGTCCCATGGTCTCTATGGAGTTTTTTACAAAAGTTCCAAAGAATTTTATAGAA
>NW_013670049.1:5755-6871 GCF_000517525.1 Limulus polyphemus | reverse complement strand
AGCGGTGTAAGACTAGAAGGAAGGCAGCTAGTCATCACCACCCACCGCCAACTCTTGGGCTACACTTTCACCAACGAGTAGTGGGATTGACCGTCACATTATAACGTCCTCACGGCTGAAAGGGCGAGCATGTTTGGTGTGACGGGGATTCGAACCCGCCGGGACAATTTCAGAACTTGGTATATTCGAAACAAGAGTTTGTGTATTTTTGTGGAATAAAGTTATATAGTTTGGTAGTCTCTATATGTTTAAATGAAAAGGAAATGTCAGAGTCATGGTCGAGTACATAATTACTCACTCATTAAGAGCTTCACATATATCATGTGTAATAACAGTACGAGAAACAACCCCAAATGTATCAAATAACACTGAAACGCTGTAATAGTAAAAACTGTATTCCACTGGGAATGCAAATGAGAATCCTTGTAGTAGATTTTTTTTCAGAATTATTTTTGGTGCCAGGGAAAAGTATTGGGCTAGATGTTATGAAAACTTAAAATTATAATTAAATTTTTACAATAAATCAAGAAAATTTGATTTATAGACTTTTACGAAATCATTAGAATTCTAACAAAATCCAGATATTATAGTATATATTCAGAAACCTTTAAAATGTCTGTTTAATTGTTTTATTGGAATGTTGTAAGTTTAGAAAAACGACCCAATTTCTTAAAGATATTCTATAAACATTCCTTAGGTTTTCTAAGAACAAAACTACAGGTTTTTTATAGGACAAACTTGGTTGTTTTTCTACAGATTTATTTTACGGAATATCTTTATAAATTTTTCGTAGAACGAGTGTGTGTGCATGTTTAGCAATTTTTAATAAGAGGTTAGAGATGCTTTCCTTGATGTTAATTACAAGAATAGATAAACATTCAACTCTTGGTAATCTAGTCTGTTCAAGATAGACTGTTGTATGATCAGTTTTTATTTATAGTCTAATAGAATTCAAGCAGAACCTTGCAATGTGGTAGATACCAGGTTCTTGCAATGTGGTAGATACCAAGTTCGTGCAATAGGGTAGATACTAGGTTCTTGCAATGTGGTAGATACCAAGTTCTTGCAATAGGGTAGATACCAGGTTCTTGCAATAGGGTAGATACCAGGTTCTTG
>NW_013670049.1:0-4882 GCF_000517525.1 Limulus polyphemus | reverse complement strand
TTAGATACCAGGTTCTTGCAATGTGGTAGATACCAGATTCTTGCAATGTGTTAGATACCAGGTTCTTGCAATGTGGTAGATACCAGGTTCTTTGCTGTTTTCCATTCTCTTGGTTTGCTTAATGAGAATTCAATGAATGTTACTATGGCACCTTAGGGCAATGTTTTCATAAGCTAAAATATTACCCGATCTACTTAGTCTTTTTTTTTTTTTTCTAAAATAAATGAATGAGAAAAGGAATATTATTCTAATATTTTAAGAAAATAACCGTACAACCTTTAGATACTAATTAGAATATGTATTTGGTAATATGACCCTTTACAAGTCTTTAAATAATAATCTTCTGTCAACTGGTTTATCGTTCACATGGACAATTTTCATAAACTTTCCATTTTTTTATATATTTTGTTGTATTTTATTGTTGTGTTTTTTTTCAACTAACTATTTAAAATAGTTCTACATGAACCATAATTTACCATTCAAAGCCTTCTGTAACCATAAATATTGATACTTTAATAGACATAAATACCCTCACACTCCGATGAAAAATACTGTCCACCATAACAAAACGTGAAATACATTACTTTTTATACCGTTTGTAAATAGTATTGAAAAAGGCATGTGCTGAATAACATAAAATTGTGTATAAAATTAATAACATTTCAGGTAAATTTTGCTTCTTTTATAGCGATTTCTGATAGTTTAGCACTCCATCACGACATTACACGAGAAATCACTTTAATTAGTAACAAAACTATGAGAATTAATTAAAATTCTTTACTCCGTGTTTTAGTTTCAGAGCAAATTTGTGCGAATTCTAAAAATCCGAAGTATGCTGTCTTCATCTAATGTACGTGCATACCCAGCTAATCAAGTCTTAACATGAACGGGCCAGGATCAAGAGTTTAGTGTTTCAATAACTTCTGCTGTATAGTTATGTAGTTTTTCTTGCTTAAATGAATATTAATAGGGTGAATATGTGCCTATTCTAGTGCAGTGTTAACAATAAGTATCTTAAAGAATAAAATGTATAGTAACAATAAGTAGACAGAGATAAGATGATGTGTAGATAAATTTATAACTGAAACATTCTAAAGACAAAAAATTAACAATTAAATGCTATAAATGGTGTGTTTCGACGTACACATCTCATCACATGTCTAGATACAAGAAAAATTGTGGTACCAACGACTATTAATCGAGCATTCAAGAGCACTCTGCCAGATGGCGTCAAGTGTTTCAGTGTAAAACACTGCCTAAATAACAACCAACCTTAAGAGATGACAAGCAAGATGAAAATCTTAGTGTCCTTGAGGCATCTACGTATTTGTTAGTGTAAAATAAAATAAGGTTTTCTATACAAATTTTCTTATTAAACGAAACGTAACGGCAGCAAGAACTGATTATTTGCATAGTCAAGTCTTCAGAATGTCGGTTTTGAAAGTGAAATATAGGCCCTGGAACAAATTGCCGAGCGCATACCACCTTCCATTGATTTACATGACATTTTCACCAAAGAGGCAAATTCTTCAAAGCAGCCAAAAGTATTACGACAATGATCCTATAGTGACGAGAATTTAAAGACGTGCAAATATGTTGTGCTTTAGACACTTTGTTCCTCTAAGACTCAAACTTGTGGAAATAGTCAAAGTCATTAACCAAACCAGAACAGAAACTTCATCAACACTAAAGCTTGTAGATTATGATCTCAATTGCTATCATGTGTCGGATACCATGAAGAACACAAGTTCAACTTTACTGACATTTGTCTCGAAAGGCGAAACTACAAGAGTCTCTCTAAGTTTTGCACTGTCAATCAGACGAAATCCAAATCAGATAATTTTGGAAATAGCGATCATGATACATCACACATATATGGATCCACGGAAGCTGTTCATATACTGCATGAGTATGGAAGTGTATTTTCCTAGGATGAAGCACTATGATTTAGAAATTTTGCAGTAAATTTGTTGGATAAGAAAGCTTTTCAGCAATGGATCTAATTATGAACAGTGGACCAATTATAACTTGAATATCTATACCCCAAATGGAACAAAAGAAACTTAAAAAATGGCAATAGAAATTACATAGTAAGCATCAGAGGATAGCAGATAGTCTGTTCATCAAAGTGTATCCATAATAATATTCTGCAGGATAGAATAATCCAGGATTAAGTTCAGCGAAATGTCTCCTGTGTAATGTGTTCATTATCAAGGACTAAGAAGTCTACATCACCAGAAATTACTGATGATGGCGTCAGTCATAGGAAGAGGCTTTAAAAAAGAGGAAATGTATTACCACTGCAGCTGAAACAGGTAGTGAAGAACTATCATACCTGAATGAGCGGGTTACACGACAAAGTTAGCGAGATAGAGTGAGGACAAAACAACTTCTACCAAATGTGTGTTTGGACCATTGCTTAATGCTACACATTCTCATTCAGACATTATTTTGATAACAATGTTACATGCAGGAAAGTTTCTTCAAGCACATAACCAAAGTCACACACATCTTGTTGCTGATATGCATATATACAAAGTTATCCTAAAAGACAAAAGATATGATCCTGTTCAATGAGAACAGCTGGTTGTATGTCCTGGGGGAGGAATGCACATACTTATGTTACTCATTGGGTGAATTGGCAGTGTAAGGAAAAGCAATGATATGAGGAAATTTTGAATCTGCTTTCCAGGAAGCCTCAAATATACGTAATGGAAAAGTCTGACCTAAAGCAATAGGAGAGTTACACAGGATTATCACAGGCATTCTTTGAAGATTATCTTCCAAAGGTAGAGATTAACACTGAAAGCTTTAAATCAAGACTTGCGAAAGCTAGTCAAACTCTTTTACTTGCAAAAAGTGTCTTCACGAAGTATATAAACAACAAGAAGTCGCTAAAAAGGCTTTTGTGCTCATCACAACATGATAATTTTCTTAAAATGATTCAAACAGAGGATCAACAGTTTGGACATGAAGAAGTAAATAATCAGTTATACTCTTTTATTAGCCCAAGATGAGGCCATAAAATATATACAGTTAGTCAGTCATGATACTGATGTGTTTGTAGTCACCAAGAAAATAACTATGAAGGAACTTAGCGAAAACATAATAGTATCAATATCTCATCTTTGAACCATGCTTACAAGAGCATACAGCTTCTACCTATTCATATTTCCAATTGTTATGACAGAGTTTCCAATCATTTTGGCTATAAACCTGAAAATGGCACATCATAAGATTGAGCTGGACTTAATTAGTGAATCAAAATCCATTTGAAGTTGATTTATAAGACGCTGGTGTTACATGTCTTGTTTATTATATGGATCAAAGAGTACTTTAATCATGACAGACACTTGCTTAAATCTGACAGTTCTTCCTCCAAATGATGACACTTGGTCCAACCAAATGAAGAGGGCCCATCTGCAAGCCATTCTATAGAAAGCTTTTTATCAGTACTAACCATCATCATTAAAGATTTTGACTAGTCTTGATCCCTATAAATAAAGCTACAACGCCACCAGCTGTTATTATAGTTATTATCTGTAGTTTTGAATCAAACTTACCATATTGCAGTGATGAGGATTTGAGTGACTCTTAGGACTTACGAGCAGATGATACATGCATTAGACATTGCATTCAAATAGACGAAATGTTAAGGGCTAATTTAATTAGCACTTCATATTTGTGAATGATCTTGTAACTAATGTGGCACTGATGTTTATTTAGAATTAACCCATTAATTTTTCTAGATTTACTCATCAACAAACAACTTGCTGAAATTTTTGATTCTAGTTAATAGTTGCTAGTCATTATATATAAATGGCGTTTTGTCATTTTTTGACTGTTTCATATTTACCCATTAATTACAGCTGTACCTGATTATTAAAAACACTGCCATGAAATATTACAATCTTTATCTTTTTAATTTTGTTTATGTATATATATTAGTCTTTGTATCATAATTTATACATATATATTAGTCTTTTGTATCATTATTTATATATATATTATGCTTTTTCTATTATTATTTATATATATATTACTCTATTGTATCATTATTTAAGTATATTATGCTTTTGTGCCTTTATTTATATGAATTAGACTTTTGTGTCATTATTTTTATATATATTATGCTTTTCTATCATTATTCATATATGTATTAGTCTTTTGCATCATTATTTACATATATTAGTCTTTTGTATCATTATTTATATATATATTATGCTTTTCTATCATTATTTATATATATTATGCTTTTGTGCCTTTATTTATATGAACGTTTGAGCCATTAGATGCTTATCTCAAATACTAGACATATTTTACTTATATTGCTTTGTATTGCATTCATGTATTTAAATTTTCAACCATTTTCCTGTATATTCAAATTATAAATCCAACACTCCAACTCGTGTTTGTTATTTAATTTTGGGTACTTTTTATCAATTTTTATTTTATTTTTGCTTCAATATTGAATGTAAATGAAAGCATTGATAATCTGTAAAAAGGTTTTGACATTAAAATTCTAAAATAATTCCACTTTTGCGTTTTGAGTATTTGGATATGTTCTTCTACTTAAAATATCAGACAGAAATATGGCAATGGCGGCCATTTTGAATTTCTAGAAATAGAACGAAAATACCTAATGTGTCACAGTGGCATCCGTCGAATTTTCAATACGCACAACCTAACGAACAGGAATCAACAATGATTCCTTGTATTTGCCCTACTGCAAGAACCACCTTGGTTCTTATTGGATTACTAGTGTCTTAGAGGCATAAATATTTGTTATGTAATAATTTAACAATTTTTATTTCATTATTCACAGATATTTTTTATTTAATTGTTTTTTCATATGAGTTATGTGACGGTAATACACCGGTAT
>NW_013670048.1:86300-87347 GCF_000517525.1 Limulus polyphemus | reverse complement strand
TTTGTATTGTGTGTCTATTAATATAGTGAGGAGGTAATTGTCAGTTTTTGTATTGTCTGTCTATTAATACAGTGAGGAGGTAGTAGTCAGTTTTAGTGCTGTCTGTCTACTAATACAGTGAGGAGGTAGTTGTCAGTTTTTGTGTTGTCTTTCTATTAATACAGTCAGGAGACAGTTGTCAGTTTTTGTATTGTGTGTCTATTAATATAGTGAGGAGGTAATTGTCAGTTTTTGTATTGTCTGTCTATTAATACAGTGAGGAGGTAATTGTCAGTTTTTGTATTGTCTGTCTATTAATACAGTGAGGAGGTAGTAGTAAGTTTTTGTGCTGTCTGTCTACTAATACAGTGAGGAGGTAGTTGTCAGTTTTTGTCTGTCTGTTAATACAGTGAGGAGGTAATTGTCAGTTTTTGTATTGTCTGTCTATTAATACAGTGAGGAGGTAGTAGTCAGTTTTAGTGCTGTCTGTCTACTAATACAGTGAGGAGGTAGTTGTCAGTTTTTGTGTTGTCTGTCTGTTAATAAATTGAGGAGGCAGTTGTCAGTTTTTGTATTGTCTGTCTACTAATAAAGTGAGAAGGTAGTTGTCAGTTTTGTATTGTCTGTCTGTTAATAAAGTGAGGAGGTAGTTTTCAGTTTTTGTATTGTCTGTCTACTAATATAGAGAGGAGGTAGTAGTCAGTTTTTGTATTGTCTGTCTATTAATATAGTGAGGAGGTATTTATGTATTAACAGACAGACAAAAACTGACAACTACCTCCTCACTGTATTAGTAGACAGACAGCACAAAAACTTACTACTACCTCCTCACTGTATTAATAGACAGACAACACATTAACTCACAACGACCTCCTCACTGTATTAGTAGAGAGACAATACAAAAATTGAGTGAGGAGGTAATTGTCAGTTTTTGTATTGTCTGTCTATTAATACAGTGAGGAGGTAGTAGTCAGTTTTAGTGCTGTCTGTCTACTAATACAGTGAGGAGGTAGTTGTCAGTTTTGTGTTGTCTGTCTACTAATACAGTGAGGAGGTAGTTGTCAGTTA
>NW_013670048.1:85405-86289 GCF_000517525.1 Limulus polyphemus | reverse complement strand
AATACAGTGAGGAACTACTTCCTCACTATATTAATAGATAGACAATACAAAAACTGACAACTACCTCCTCACTGTATTAGTAGAGAGACAATACAAAAATTGATAACTACCTATTCACTATATTGAAAGACAGACAATACAAAAACTGACAACTACCTCATCACTGTATTAATAGACAGACAACAAATAAACTGAGTACTACCTCATCACTGTATTAAAAGACAGACAATCCAAAAGCTGACAACTACCTCCTCACTGTATTAATAGACAGACAATACAAAAAATGACAACTACCTTATGAATTTTTGTATTGTCTCTCTACTAATACAGTGAGGAGGTAGTTGTCAGTTTTTGTGTTGTCTGTCTACTAATACAGTGAGGAGGTAGTTGTCAGTTAATGTGTTGTATGTCTATTAATAGAGTGAGGAGGTAGTAGTCAGTTTTGTGCTTTCTTCTACTAATACCGTGAGGAGGTAGTTGTCAGTTTTTGTATTGTCTGTCTATTAATTCAGTGAGGAGGTAGTTGTTAGTTTTTGTGTTGTCTGTCTGTTAATAAAGTGAGGAGGTAGTTTTCAGTTTTTTATTGTCTCTCTACTAATATAGAGAGGAGGTAGTTGTCAGTTTTTGTATTGTCTGTCTAATAATATAGTGAGGAGGTAGTTGTCAGTTTTTGTATTGTCTGTCTATTAATATAGTGAGGAGGTTGTTATCAATTTTTGTATTGTTTCTCTACTAATACAGTGAGGAGGTAGTAGTCAGTTTATTTGTTGTCTTCCTATTAATATTGTGAGGAGGTAGTTGTCAGTTTTTGTATTGTCTATCTATTAATACAGTGAGGAGGTAGTTGTCAGTTTTTTTTGTCTTTCTATTAATACAGTCAGGAT
>NW_013670048.1:54611-84928 GCF_000517525.1 Limulus polyphemus | reverse complement strand
TAGTTGTCAGATTTTGTGTTGTCTGTCTGTTAATAAAGTGAGGAGGTAGTAGTCAGTTTTTGTGCTGTCTGTCTATTAATACAATGAGGAGGTAGTTGTCAGTTTTTGTGTTGTCTGTCTATTAATACAGTGAGGAGGTAGTTGTCAGATTTTGTGTTGTCTGTCTGTTAATAAAGTGAGGAGGTAGTAGTCAGTTTTTGTGCTGTCTGTCTATTAATACAATGAGGAGGTAGTTGTCAGTTTTTGTGTTGTCTGTCTATTAATACAGTGAGGAGGTAGTTGTCAGTTTTCTAGTTGTCTGTCTGTTAATAAAGTGAGGAGGCAGTTGTCAGTTTTGTATTTTCTGTCTACTAATACAGTAAGGAGACAGTTGTCAGTTTTTGTTTTGTCCGTCTATTAATACAGCGAGGAGGTAGTTGTCAGTTTTTGTATTGTCTGTCTCTTAATACAGTAAGGAGACAGTTGTCAGTTTTTGTGTTGTCTGTCTGTTAATAAAGTGAGGAGGTAGTAGTCAGTTTTTGTGCTGTCTGTCTATTAATACAATGAGGAGGTAGTTGTCAGTTTTTGTGTTGTCTGTCTATTAATACAGTGAGGAGGTAGTTGTCAGTTTTCTAGTTGTCTGTCTGTTAATAAAGTGAGGAGGCAGTTGTCAGTTTTGTATTGTCTGTCTTCTAATACAGTAAGGAGACAGTTGTCAGTTTTTGTTTTGTCTGTCTATTAATACAGTGAGGGGGTAGTTGTCAGTTTTTGTATTGTCATTCTATTAATACAGCGAGGAGGTAGTTGTCAGTTTTTGTATTGTCTGTCTATTAATACAGCGAGGAGGTAGTTGTCAGTTTTGTATTGTCTGTCTCTTAATACAGTAAGGAGACAGTTGTCAGTTTTTGTGTTGTCTGTCTGTTAATAAAGTGATGAGGTAGTAGTCAGTTTTTGTGCTGTCTGTCTATTAATACAATGAGGAGGTAGTAGTCTGTTTCTTTGTTGTTAGCCTATTAATACAGTGAGGAGGTAGTTGTCAGTTTTTGTATTGTCTGTCTATTAATATAGTGAGGAGGTAATTATCAATTTTTGTTTTGTCTCTCTACTAATACAGTGAGGAGGTAGTTTTCAGTTTTTGTATTGTCTGTCTATTAATATAGTGAGGAGGTAGTTTTCAGTTTTTGTTTTTTCTGTCTATTAGTATAGTGAGGAGATAGTTATCAATTTTTGCATTGTTTCTCTTTACTAATACAGTGAGGAGGTAGTACTCAGTTTATTTGTTGTCTGTCTATTAATACAGTGATGAGGTAGTTGTCAGTTTTTGTATTATCTGTCTATTAATACAGTGAGGAGGTAGCAGTCAGTTTTTGTGCTGTCTGTCTGCTAATACAGTGAGGATGTAGTTTTCAGTTTTTGTGTTTTCTGTCTCCTAATACAATGACGAGGTAGTTGTCAGTTTTTGTGTTGTCTATCTATTAATACATGCCTCATGTGATGTAAAGCAGGTGGAATTAAGTGTTGGTTGTGTACCTGTTTTTGTCTTTTAACATTACGTCACACAGAACATAAGGTTTTAAGAGTTACGTAGTCAGTCGAATGGGTTTTATAATTTTCTTTTACTACCCATCAAACACAAGACAGTGGGAAGCTAAACAGCTGTTCATACGTGTTTGTCTCCGTCTAACATTTAGTAGTAAGGAATTAAAAGAACTCACCCCAATGTAGTTTGAAGTTGGTCTAAAATCATTTTGATATACTGTTAAAACTTTAAATATTGTCTTATTGTTCAACAGAAAGAAACTAAAAAAAAATACACTTTAGAATATATTATAATTCTCTTTATTTCCATATTGATAATTTAGTCCATAAAACAAAAGTAAAAATTCGTTTTAATATTAAACAGTTACTCTCTCTTGTTTTCTCTACAAAAAGACTTGACGCAATGACTACAGAAGTCGCTAATAAGGCTTGTTTAAACTACCCCAACTTCCTTTACATACGCTAACATGACATCTGTTAGCGTATAGATATTTACTGCAATGTAATTTTATGTTATAGTTCAGTAGGAAAAGCTCCATTCACTTATTGGAAACGGTATCAAAATATTGTTTGCTTTATTTTTGGTGTTGTTAATATTCCATTATATACATATTGTTGTTTCATCATTTCGTTCTCTGTTGTAGATATATTCGTATTTATAATGATTGATGTTACAACAGATAATCACTAGTTATGCACCTTAGACCGTTATTAACTAACATCCCTTTATATAAAAAAATGGTTAACCCTGTTTTGATATGTTACCAGGAGGTGTTCTTGTATAGTTACATTACACTTTTAAAATAAATAATTGATTTTATTTATTTATTTGTACCAGATATATGAAGAGGGAAATATTCGTTACTACAAATTCACCAAGAGTGTATTATATGATTAAGTTTAATTTCCAGATACAGAACCGTTCGTACGTATTTAGGCTTATGTTTTTCGTAATTAATATATATTCTGTTGCGTATCTGCTTGTTTGTTAACTTCCCGTAGAAATTCTTTCCGAAAAACTTCAGCGATACAAGTCCTTTCTTGATTAAAACTAGTTTATTCTTTATCAATACAAACTTTGTAATACACTTAACAACGTTTATAACACAGGCTATAAATCACAGTGATTCACACACTTTACTTACAGCGCCTACTGTTCGCTTGATTCAATTATCTATCTCTTCGATCCAATCTATATATATATCTCTTGAATCGCGCTGGTTTTTCTCGCCAGGCTTATATACTAAAAAGATGGTGTCTCGAATTCACTCAGGCCTTCATGATCCTTCGAGAAACTCCAGCGCGCATGCTCCCAGCGTCGCATGACTTCCGCTGTCGTAACAATACTTTATTTTTACTATGGAGATGTCCTACAGAGTACATTTTCTATGTATATGGATGCGGTAACATATGCATATTTATATTTTATCAGTTTTTGGGTTATCAAACAGTTGTTATCAAAGTTTAAAATAGTTGAAATGACTGCTGTATAGGTTACAAAAATGTACCAAACAATTCTTGTATTAGTTTTGTAAATTTTCATGGAAAATAATTTGAGTTTCTACTCTGAATAGCTATAGGCTTAACTATTATTTAGGTACTTTGGGCCAGATTACAGTAAAAACGAACAACATAAAATCTTATCAATTTTTTTAGACCTAATGTACTTGAAGTTATCTATAGGTAACAATACCATGTCAATAACATTTGAAAACTTGTCTCAGCTGAGAAAGAAAATCCACTTATTATGGCAATGCTACTTATTGGTATTCATTTGATTTCAGAGGGACGTTAATTGTAAATAGATTGTATCTTTAGTTGTGGCAAATTCAACGATTTTAATTTTTTAATCTACGAAGACACGAGTTTGTAAAAGGAGAATATATAAGATACTCTTGGTCAAAGGGGTCGAACTGGCGGCCTCACGACTGAGCAAACCCGGCTCACGTGTCATTATCAATCACTTAAAAGTTAATGTTTATGCAGTAAAAATTACCAACAAATAAATTTTCAAAGGAAATTTTCATTCCAGTAAATTCACATAAAGAATAAGTTATGGCCTTGTCTCCATTCTCTATTGGACTACTCTGTCTTAGGTGACCATTAGCAACATGGACGACAGTAAAATTTCCATTATTATTAGCTTTAATTATGCCCGTAGGCAACATTTTTTACAGACACACCCTTCTTTTTTCAAGAAACCCTATAAGAAACAACGTAGTTCGTTTTACAAATGCTGGCTATTGAACTAACCAACAAAACGTGTTTAAATGTTCGTGGGAGCTTCGGAGTAAATAATGTTGGAGAGAGTACCTCTTTCATCACAGTGAAAAGTTGAAGATGACACATTCATCTGCCAGTGGAGGGGTATTCGCAGTTTATTTTAAAATATTTTATTTATTTCTGAAGATATTTCAGTAAAAACGGGCAGTTTGACAAGAAAAAAGGCAAAAGGTTAAACCCATTAATAACAGAATAGTAAAATATCAATTTCAATTAAAATTTAATTTTCGGTAAGAAGCAGCATTTGACCACACTGTTAAAAAGATAGTGCTAACTAGCTTCGTGATACCAAGTTTAGGCTAAAGTGGTATTGAAGCTATAATGTAGCATATTAAGAGCTTAATATATTTTTTGAAAACGATTTTATTGTCATAAAATATTCAAATATGAATGCATTTGTAATGTTTTGTTATTAACACTTCATTTTCAAATCGAGATTTAATACATAAGCTTTGTTTAAATTCAGCCACAAACTTACACAATGATTTATCTGTGCTTTGCATACGATGGGAAATAAGGCTCCGGACTTAAGAGTTGTAAGTCCGTAAACGTTTTTTGTACTTTTAGCAGCTTAAAATATTTGTTTCTTTCCCCAAAAATTAAATGTGAGTCTGAGTGTAGACTTTTACATCTACTTAAAACAAATCAACAATAAAGAATATCATATGTTCGGACTGATACATGAAATGCCTTTTAGAGTATGGTAACTCCATTTTTTGCAGAGTCTTATCTATATCAATAGTAAGCAAGTTTCATGCGTGTTATAGCTGTTGCTTCATGCTGTCCGTACCAAAACTACCAACAAAACAAATCAACAATAAAGAATATCATATGTTCGGACTGATACATGAAATGCCTTTTAGAGTATGGTAACTCCATTTTTTGCAGAGTCTTATCTATATCAATAGTAAGCAAGTTTCATGCGTGTTATAGCTGTTGCTTCATGCAGTCCGTACCAAAACTACCAACAAAACAAAATCAAACAATAAGACAAAAGCTACACAGCCCACATTGTATATCAGTGACATTACTTTAAAAAACAACGCTATATCTGAGTACATGGTGTTTATCTATAGTTCTGGTTTAGTTACATATCTTCTTTACGTAAAACACGTATAGTTTACATACCAGTATGTTAAAGGTTAATGGAAAATTGTCATTAAAATAACAAAACCTACCATTTTATTAATCTAAATCTTCAGTCAGTCAGAAATAAAATATAGTTTTGATTTAATCACGTGTACATAAAGAGACATCTTCCTTGCAGTCACCTTTAACGCTCAGTGCCGGTTGATACTCTAAGCTATTGACGTTACTCTCCTAATGACATCCAGTATCAATCCAAACGGATTTTGAAGAAGTCCTCATTTTAGATTTGTTGCCCTGGCTAAATTAGAAGCTAAGGATTTACTTTGCTTATATTAATGAAAAATAATAATCTTACGGTGTGATTTTAGCATTAACATGTTAATAAAATCGTATCTCGATGAAAGGGTATTTATAAATGTAAAATGTTTCAAATGTTACTCTTGAACTAATTTAAGAGATTTTAATGTTATTTTGAGAATGTATGAGTGACACAGAAATACATACTTAGACATTTTACGGGCGTTTCAAGAAGCTTTTAAAGGTTATAAAAAGATGAAATAAAGGCAGTTTTCAAGTGTATTTACGATCCAGAATTATTCTACTAAGAAATGGCAAGCTCAAGTGTGAAATTGTGTATCAATTTTTCAGTCCATTCCACTGTTATCCTGTGATATTATCTCGGTGACTTGTTTCATGCATCATAACTATCTGAGAGTTAATAGCATTCTACTAGAATGCTGTTCTAGGTCCCGCGTGCTGCTCTCGCTACTAGTTCTTCCATCGTTGGTCGTCATCAGTCCAATTGCTTACTATTTGTTCAACGTCGAAATTTACATTACACTATGTCGATAGTGTGTCTGCTCTGTGACTGCAAAAATGCGATCCACGCTTTAGGGCCATGAGTGCGTTATAAAAGTGACGGTCAAATCCAACTATTCGATCAGATAAACGTAGCCTACAGTTAGCGATAAGTGCTTTTGACAAAATGATTTCATTCTAGTTTATCAGCTCAAAATGATGACGGCTATGCACATGTAGCTCTTTGTGTAGCTATTTGCACTAGACTTCTACGAACAGACAAACAGACGCTAGAGTTACATCAGGGTACTTGACAGGTATGTAGTCAAATGGGATTGCCGTTATTCCAGCATTCTCAGCCATTCGTCAGTTTCAAACTCTTGTGTATTATATTCTTAACGGTACCTGGAAATACGCCCAGTTTCAACTCAATGCCTCTTTGGGTTGAAGGGGTCTCTTTCATAACTATAGCATACACTTTATGAATGAGAGAGCTGCTCTGAATTGGACTGAGTTGTGATTTCGGAGCTAGTTGCTGTTTTTAATGCTGTTTTTGTGTGTGATTTTACCCTTCCACAAAAAAAAAACACTTCTTTCTTGGACCTATTGCGTTCTTTGGTCCTTCATTGTTTAACAGTTTGTCTGTGTGATTATACTTCTTGTCGAATAGTCAGGTATTCGAAATGAGCTATGTGTAGGTTGGACAAACCAATTCACAATCTTCTGTACTTTCTTATATTTTTATTTTTTGTCTTTTTGAATATATTCTCACTGGAACTTGTAGGTCACTTTTTAAACAAGATTAGAAAAAGTAACAAACAAAACATATTAATTATTAGTTTTAGTTACTTTAATGAACCCACATTATGTTTTTTTTAATATTATCGTCACCCAAAAGGGCTAAAGTATTAAACAAACTAGAATGATTAAAAATCGCCAAAGGCAACAAATCGTCTATAGTTGTTACAATAATTTTTTTTAAGTATTACTTACTGTTTGGCAAAGCGAATACACGAATGTACTTATAACATTAGCGTGGTAGATCATCAACCATGGTAACGACTGTAAGAAAATCAACTGTTATTTTTTTCTAAACGTTACGTATCCTTGCGAAGTTTGTGTGATTCTCTTGTGATAAATTGACCTGCTAAAATAATTTCACACTGTGTTTTATTGAGATTTTTATGGCTTAGAAATTGTGTTAAAAGCTAATCATGCGCAAAAAGATAAAATCACTTTGTTTATTTTGCATATTCGCGCAAAACTAGACAGAGGCTTTCTGCGCTAGCCGTCCCTGATTTTGAAATGTTAGAGTAGAGGAAAGGCAGCTTGTCAACAGCACCTATCTCTAACTCTTGGGTTATTCTAGCAGTGGGATTTCACCGCCACCGTGGCTCCAAAGTGGGGAGCACCAATTTCCTGTGATGATACTAGAATCACGTTCGTTACGGTAAAATTCACCTCAGTTTTTTTCTATATACAATTATCTTGTTTGTTTACACAGACTAATGAGGCTAACATTCGCCTAAAGTCATTATATTAATTTGGGACTTAGATTATTACTACTATTAAATTTAATAAAAATGCTATTTCATCATTTGATATAATGTATTTTGAAAGATGTCAAACCTACAGACTTAAGGATGTTGGTGTGTGGGTATTGTTATACTCCACTTCAGGATGTAAATAGCAATGGCATTTCTATGGAGTTTATATTTGAATATTTTTTGAAAATTTTACTGTTAGAAATAATCGGTAACTGGATGAAAGAATGTTAACTGGGACATTAGATCCACGTTGTTAGGACTTATTTATAAAATGAAAGATAGTTTATAATAGAAAATACGAGTTATATAAGGCGCATTCACAATACAACCTCCTTACACGATCCTGGTAAACAACACAGTGTCGTCTAGAAATACAGTGAATTCTTATGTACAGTCTTATTTTAATAGCTTTAAACCACTAACCATTTAGCTCATTTAATTAATATAAAATGTGTCGTTATTTAAATAAGTGAATAGGAGAGTGACGTGAAAGAATTCAATGATTCTGTCGTCACTCTTACACTATGTGAGCTTTCTTTTGTTGGTTAATTTTTGTATGTTAACAGCTGATTTAGTAGAGTTTGGCGGATTCCTTTCACATATCTGGATACCCATTACTTTCACAGGAAATGACACAACCTAACCATAAAGCATAATAGAGGAAAACACATATTCCTTAGGCCTTTTTTAAGACGAGTTGTTATATTTTTATCTGGTAGCATCTGTTAACCAGAAAGAGGAAAATTGTAGATTACACGCTGATTGTGTAAGAGTAGCTTAGCGAATTTCTTTGATAAATGAATGAATTGTTCTTGATTTTCTTAAAATTCTGTCTTTTGATATGCGGAATAAAAGTACATATTACTTCAAGAAACTTTGTAAGCTTGTTTATTTTCCGGATGAATGTAATAAAACAGAGATTGTTGTACTTAGCTGTGATATAAATGTTGAAACGTTATGAGCATTGGTAGATTTTCTTCCCTCGTTACGACCGTAATACTAACTAATTTGGGGTTGGATGGTATTTTTTATAAGCTAAGAATTTTCACAGCCGGCTCAGACGAGAACCATGTAGGACGAGCGTGTTCGGCGAAGGAGATTCGAACTCGCGATCCTCAGACTTTGAGTCCAGCGCTCTAACCACCAGGCCATGCCCATTGATAGAATGATAATAGCTAGCGGAACGTGGGATAGCGGTAAGTTTACGAACTTACAACGTTGAAATTCTGATTACAGAATTCTGAAACAAACAAACACTACAAATGAGAACTCACAGCTTCGGCTTAACTACAAAGTGTGAAATATGTAGGCAAATAATTTTTGGACTTAAGGATCTCAGCAAATGTCACATTAATAATCTTAAAGCAAATTTTGAAAGTATATCGTATGCGTCGTAGGAATAGTATTCGTAAGCATTTCTTTTATTAAAAAAACACTATTTATGCAGAAAAGATCGTAGCTAGATCATGAAAAGCTATCGTTCTAGTTTGGAAATATAAAAGACGAGTACAATAAACTTTGTGAGAGTACTCGATAACTCCTTACATTTAATCGTACCTGTATCAACAGCTACGATGAAGTAGGAGGATGTATGTATATCACTGGACAACAACAAACCAATTTATCTGCTACTAGAAAGAATGCAACTATTTCTGAGATATTTGACGATACTGATTCTAAAAATCATGTTGAAAATTACTGATCATCTCTAGGTTTTGAGTTATGATATATTTATTCATAATATTCTTATATATCGTGAAAATAACAATTTTGTCTTTAATAACTTTATTTATCCATTGAAAGTTACATTTAAGAATGAATAATCTGCACGCTTTGATAAGTTTCTTTGGTGTTCACAGCATGAACAACAGGAATCGATGGCTTAGTGTTCCCATTGTGTAAAAGTACAGCTTTCAGACTAATTTTAGATGCGTCTGCATTAATGAGGATGATGTTCAGTACCCAATTTTTCCATTAGTGCATCAACATTTGTACAGAAACACAAAGTATATTGTATGCTGTAGTGAGAAGCAAGACTTTGATGGTGAGTTCGTTAAATTGAAACTTTTGTTCTTGGAGCTAATAAATTCTATTGCTGTAAACGGATCATATCATTTAGCTCTTCTTGTGTGTTCAGGTGAGGCAGTTTATGTTGAGGTGCCACAGAAGAGATAAAGAGCATTCATTGTTTTTTTTTCGCAGGATACCTCTTCTGTTTCCAAATTCGCTGATGGGTGTGGCACTGGAAGACCATTTCATTGCAGGTGCAATATCTGGATATTTAATGTATTGTTTAGTTTGCCTGAATATCCAAAAACATTAGTCATGAAAAATAACAGTCAGTTAGACGATCTTTAGGCTCACGCCATGTCATGTAAACTGCAAATGACATACTTGCTCTCTTCTTATTAAGCTATTGTGTCAAGCCAGATGTGCAAACTGTATAATAACATGTGAAGCCCAATGTTTTTTGTTTTTCTGGTCACCAATTTTACATCAAAATTAGTGGTAATAAGCTATCTTTACCTTGTGTGTGATGTTTTTCCTTCGTAAAACTGTAATATATGTTCCATAAATGTAGCAGAAACTGTTTGAGTGAATTTTGCACTTTCGGACTCTACTTAAACTGGTGGTGAGCGTGGGAATGAAACAAATGTTGGGCAATTCGCAACGATTATATCGAGAACAAATAGCATATATGAAATAAATATTCGGAATTTAACACCAATACAATACACTCAATGTTTGAACTTATCAAAAGTGTATGCCTTTTACTCATTAAACTGTCCAAGCAAACATAATTTCACAGCATAAATCTATTATATTGAGTTGATTGCATAGTATTTCACATGGTACTGATAAAATATTGAGATATTACAATAACTCAAAATCTACAGATGATGGCCAAATTCTGGCTACATATTTGATATCAACACCATCAAAGTATCCCGAATCACTTGAGTTTTTTCCAGAAGCAAATATTTTGTTGTCCACTGTATTTGCTGATAGAATGTTCGTGTAGGAAGGAGGTAGCACGAAATGAAAATATATTAAATTATAAGACTTCCAAGTTACTTTACAGTTTTACAACATTATGTTCTGTAATCACACAAGTGTAACGTCGTGACAATGAAAAACAGTATATATTGCTTACTGACATATTTGCTCATGAAACGTACTAGGACAAACAAATCCTTGAAATGAGAATTCCAGAAAGAACGTGAAAATGACTGAAATTACTGTTAACAGTTTTTCTACGTAATGTATAATACAAAAATGTTTCCTCTTATATAATAATGACATATGAAAATACCCACACTAAGAGTAAATATACCATAATAAAAACAAGGTGAGCAAAAATAGGAAACAGAAAACCTAGATGAAAATATGTGGCCTGGTGCTTAAATTCTCCGAAATTTAAACCAGTGGGTCCATGGTTCGAGTCTTCTACATAAAAAATAACTTTTTGTACTTTTATGCAGTGTTAAAAGTGTTATAGACGAGACGATTGTGCAGGCTACATTATAAAACTATTATTTCACAAATAGGTGTTTCCCGCTGTTCGATTAGAGTAACCCATGAGTTGGAGCAGAGCTTGATGACTAGCTGCCCTTTCTCTCGTCTAGCATCTCAAAATTATGGACGGTTAACGCAGATTACCCTTGTGTAGCTTTGTGTGAATATATGAAATAAGCAACCCTATCTAACCCAGAGAGAACAAGTGTGAATTCATTGAGCAGGGTTTCTCAGTCAGGATGCTTAAGGTTATGGATATTGTTAGGCAATTAAATTTGGAAAATCCTGGTTTAAGTTTTTTTTTAGAATCAGATTTTGAATAGAACATATTTGAAGGCTCTTTGTTGTTCTTTAATCAAAGAAATGCATTAAGTACACAACATAGCGTTTCTTAGAAACTGGAATATCTGTTCACCACTTTTCAAGGTAACTGTTATTTGATAAAATCACTTTACGTGGATAAAGAACGTACCACGAAAACATCAATATAACCAACAAATATAACCCTAAACTATATTACTTTTCACTCATAATACATACTTCCATTTTTGAAAGAAGTGCATGAGACAAACTTTTCTAGCTTCCATTATTTCCATCTTCACGTTGTCTGCATTTGTCATCTGTGTTGATCTACATATGCACTCATGAAGGAGAGAGTTTTGGTTTTATAGAAAAATAAAAGCTGCTTGGCTTTTTGAAGAGGCTACATTATAAAAATTAATATTTTGGGTTTATGGATATATATATATATTTATATGTATTACTTCTGTCGTATCAACCTGTGGAAAGTTAAACTCTTAACTGAATTTCGTTGTACATACTCAGGCATGATACGTGACTTACAAGAGACAAATATGGTTTAATGTATACAAAATGTAACTCCATATGTTAACATTAAAATTTACACATTAATGCTTTGTTTTTGAATTTCTCTCAAAGCTACTCGAAGGCTATCTGCGCTAGCTGTCCCTAATTTAGCTGTGATAAACTAGAGGAAAGGAAACTAGTCAACACCACCAACCGCCAACTCTTTTACCAACGAATAGTAGGATTGACCGTCACTTTATAACGCCCCAAGGCCGAAAGGGTGAACATGTTTGATGTAGGAGAGTGCGAGTCAAGTGCCGATACATTAATGAGCATAGAATACAACGAAGAATTGAAATCTAGTATTTCTTCCAAGACACTGTTTTACAAAAATGTTTTTTTCATTGTGAAATTAAGGTGCTGCATAAACCCTAATAATTAGCAACTAAAGCAGAAATAAAAGAAATAAATAAAATGGAAAGTTTATCGTTACACGATTAAAGCATTTGATTGATGCTGTCAATAGCTTTCATTTAAAACCACTCTATATGTTTCGATGATACATCGTCATTTTCAGGATTCATTTCCAAACAAAAAACATAATATTCATAAATATATAATAGGTCATTTGACATTACGTTCTCCGCAAGTTACTTAGCTTACTGACTGACTTTTCATATGAGGTCACGCCATTTACCGACACAAACACTAGTTGGACAAGTGTACAATGAAATTAGAGATGATAATGAATTAAATAAAGTCCCAAGCCAATAAAAATTTTTTTAGAAAATTATCATTATACATTCTATGTTAGTTTGTTGAAGCGATGCTTTAATTGTAGGGCTTTATGAGAATGCACAAATATTGTCCGAGTAAAAGAACGTGAAGAACCAGAAAGGGTTAATTTAAATAATGAAAACACAACACAAAGAGGTTCTCAATAGAAAATTTCTCATAATAACACAATTAGTTTGTCAGTAGTAACGACATATACACAAATACAAGAGTTTTTTGTTTTGTTTGTAATTAAGCAGAAAGCTGCACAATGGGCTATCTGTGCTCTGCTCATCACAGATAACGAAACCCGGATTCTAGCGTTGTAAATCCGCAGACATACCGCTGTGCCACAGGAGGGCAAATACATGAGTACCAGCAGAAAGAATAAAAAGTAAATTGTTTTACATAAATTTCTATTGGAAAATTTTACACTCAAATTTTAACAATAACCCAGAATAAACATAGTACAGAACCAGTTCGTACGGTTGAAGAAGATACTGCTTTAAAGAAAACTAAGAAGTTTCTCTCATAAAGTTAGAATTCAGAACAAGGAAACAGAACGCATATAACTGATATGACTGAACGAGCAATAAATAACTCAGACCAAGATAACCGTAAAACATATAACTGATATGACCGATTCGAGAAAGAAAAAACGTAGGGATTGATGAACAAATTGAAGAGCTAATATTCGCGGGTAAATGCAACATGTGTCCACCACGTAGTTACAATATGGCTAATTTTGACACCAAACAAATCGTGAAAACTACGAAAAAATCGACAACTGCCTATATCACTGCTTGGGACATGCAAGAAGGTATCTTTTTTCCAAATCCCATGTAGATTGGTTGACATACACACGAATAATTCACGAAAACCCCAAATTGTACGTTCCGCGCTGAAAAATTGAGCAAAAGATAAAAAATACCAATTTGTCTCTACTTCTGTTTGGGCCTGCAAAGAATATCTTTGTACTAAATTCCATGTAATTTGGTCGAAATATTGCCAAGAAATGACCAAAACCTTTAAAATTATGCTTTTGACCCCCTAAAAGGATCAAAAATGGGCACATCACACATTTTTGTATGTATGTGTATGGGATCTGTAGAAAAGCATCTATTTACCAAATCACATGTAAATTGATCAAAATATAGTCTAGTAATTGACCAAAAACCCAAAAATTATCTTGCTATGTTAACTATGACCCACCTAAAAACTAACAATGGACAAATCCAACTTCTTCATGCAAAGGTGTTGGGCGTATGAAAATTTCTTTTGTGGCAGTTTTCATCTTGATTGCTGTAAGTATGACCGCACAGAAGCCAAAATATACATTTTTGGGTTGTTTGACCTTTGACCCTATAAAATCTTTAAAAATATCTAAATAAAAAAAGAAAGAAAGAAAGAAAAGGGCATCTAGGCTTATTGAATCAAGGTATAAATAACCCTACCGAGTATCCAGTCAATCCGCCGAGAACTGAAGGAATGGCGATCGATTGAAAAGTGTTTGGAAAAAGAAGAAGAGACAATAGAAAAACAGTATTTATCTCTGAAGAGTTTAAAGTTCAGTGAGTATATAACTACAAGTTCATTAACTGAATTTCTTTCACAAAGTAACTTAGATCATAGTGATGATATTCATTTAGAGCAACTGATAATATTCAAACAAGCCTGCTTGTTGATTTCAAGTAAACTTCAAATGATATAGAAAGTGATGATGAGATTTTAAAAGAAGTATTATCAAAATTAAAATTTTTAAATTTTGAAAACAGAGTTGACGATCGTATAAAACTTATAAGAGGTTACTGCTTATGTAGATGATGGTAAGAGTGTAGATTTGGTGTATCTGGATATTCATAAAGCATTTGATAAGGTGCCACATAAAAAGCTTGTAAAAAATTATATCTATAGGTGTGGGGGATAAGTTAGCAAATTGGATAGAAGAGTGGCTGGATGGAAGAAAACAGAGGGTTGTTACAAATGGAGTTCAGTCAAACTAGATGAATGTCACAAATAGGCTACATCAGGGCTCAGTCTTAGGACCCTTACTGTATTTGCTTTACATCAATGACATAGATGAAGGGATACTCAATAAATTACTTAAATGTGCAGATTATATTAAGGTCTTGGGTGTTGCTAGCTGTGAAGAGGATGCTGCTGATTTACAAAAGGATTTAGATCATTTAGTGAGTTGGGCAAATAAATGGAAAATGGGTTTCAATTATAATAAATGCTAGATAATGCATGAGGGTTATCCTCATTTGAATTATAAGTATAATTTGGATGGGAATAACTTTAACAGTGTTATGAAAGAAAGGGAGCTTGGTATAATAGTTGATCAGTCTCTAAAGCCATTCCAAGCACTGTGTTATTGCTAGTGGTAGGAAAAATAGGATTTTAGGTTGTATCTGTAAAAATATTGAATACAAGTCTAAAGAGGTTATAATTTCATTGTATAGGTCACTGATTAGGCCACATATGGAATATTATGTTCAGTCTTTGGTTTCTTATCTTGGGAAAGACATTGATTTGTTGGAAAGGGTTCAGAGAAGGGTTACTAGAATGGTACCTGGAATGGAGGGGTTGTCATACCAGGAGAGGTTGAAATCTCTGAAATCCTTTTCTCTTAAAAAAAGAAGAGTTATAGGAGATATTATTGAGGTGTTTAAGATTGTAAAGGGAATTGATAGTGTTGATGCATAATATTTTTTCATACTTAACAGTGAAAATAGTAGGAGTAGAGGACACAAGTATAAATTTTGGCAGGGTAGGAGTCATATTTAGCTAAGACAGTTTTATTTTTCTAACAGGGTGGTTACCCTTTATAATGGGTTGCCTTCGGATGTTGTAGAGGCAGTAATTTCAAGTGTGTTTAAGAAAAAAGCTTGATAAGTATATGAATGATAAGGGCTGGCTTTAAGATTTTTATTCATTTTAATTTAGTTTAGAGGATGGAACAGCCGAGATGGACCAACAGGTCCCATGTTGTCCCAAAACGTTATGTTGTGAAATATACAGACAATGTAACAGGTTTAATACACCAAACAGAGAAATTGAGAGAACATCTTGTTAGTAAGAAAAGATCAGAACAATGTAAATAGAAGGAACAGATTATATTATTTAATTAAAAGTGAAAAAATTCATTTAAGTTATTACTTGTTTCTATTAGTATTGTCAATTGTTTCTTTCTTGCAGCTGTTGCTATATAAAATGTTAGAGGTTGTCCTACAGGTATTTGTAAGCGAATGTTTAAAATGATTTTATTCGTCAAAATGCAGAAAGTACTGTTTTACAAAAAATAATATTCACACAAAGACGTGATCTTTATAATATAATACATTTCTTTGCTACACAGTACTATGGATTTGACGTAGTGATAGGTTTATATAACTGTAAAAGAAACAACATTTATCTCTGAGAATAAAGGTAATATTCTGCATGTACTGATAACATTAAGAGAGTAAAATTTACATTTATTCAACATGTATTTACTGCAATATGACGAAAAAGCATATAAATGTTTAGATCACATTGAAAATAAGTTGATTGAAATACAAAATAATAAGCTGTTGTGTTTAGTTGGATATTTTAATGTAACAATGAATACACAATTATATCGCATATTTCCAGGAGAAATTCTATATAGTTGAACAATTAAATCAGTTTGGCTGAGTTGATGTTTTTCGATATCTTTATCCAAATAAGAAGAAATACACCTGTACTGACCAAAGAAGGGATATAATACTAAAAGATAGATTGAATAATTATATGTTAATTTTATTAAGTTGGCAATAATTTTTGGATTCTCTCACGTAAATACGCTAATTTCTGATCAGGCAGCAGTAGTTGCAAGATTATACAGAAGTTTTGAGTCGTAACATAACGGTTGCGCTTATTGGCATTTTAATAATATATTATTATAAAATATTAGATATGTAAATAAAATTGATCAAATTATAGCAGCTTTTCAAATACAACAAAAGAGAGAAACATTTAAGAACGTTAGAGTGTTGTGGGATTGTTTAAAAGAAGTTATTAAAGCAGAGCTCTTCAACTTTTTTTAAGGGGGCCAGATTGGAAAAAATTAGGAGTAAGCAAGCCAGAAATACTTTACTCTGCACATTTAAAAACACCATAATAAATATTTTATAAAATAATGTTAGTATAGTGAAAAAAAATCCACCCTACGAATGGTACTTTAACAACAGGACAGTTTAATATTTTACAAAGTATCATTACAAACATTTTTAAATGTCTGTAAGGCAACGCAGAGTATTTTTCAACAATGATATGTTGTTTTTCCATACTTATTTTAGTTGTTTGTAATAATAATAATAATACAGTTGAATGTTGTTGAAGTATTTGAAACAATCAGTAATAAAGTTAATATCTAAAAAAGGAAGATTTGAAACAATCAGTAATAAAGTTAATATCTAAAAAAAGAAAGATTTTACAGAATTGAAAAATTTACGAAGAGTATCACCTCTATGTATTGATTATAAAGTATCTTGTAACAAACAGAACGGAATGATTCACGAGAACCAGACTTACTCTGTTCCAGATCTATGCATTTATGATAATATACATGTTATGTGTGATCTAATAAATCTCGCAAATCCAAATAGCGAATGTTTAGCTATTATACATTTAGATCTTGAAAAAGTATCCGAGCGCGTAAACGATATATATTTAAGAAAGGTACTTAGAAAATGTGGTTTTTGTCGGGAAAATTATAAAAGCGGTTAACGCAATGTATAAAAATCCCATTTTTATGCAGTTTATGGATCCGTTTGAACTTCAACTATTTCCGTTAAAAGGGTTCAGAGACGAGGAGATCCAATAAGTGAGTTTATATTTACATTAGTTATAGAACGGTTTCTTTACAATTTAAGATTGTAAATTTATTCTTTAAGAACAATATCAAATTTGGGTGATCATCAAAGCTTTATTTTTTTTTTTATGCTAATGATATAAATATTCACATTAGACAGAAGGTAGAGTTTAATGTTATTGAAAACATTGGGTAATAAGAGTCACTCTATCTTTACGTTTCGAAGAAGATGGATTGACTCTTATACTTCTAAATATAATAAATTAGCCATTCTTTTTCAGGATTCGGTATTTCTAGCGTGTATTATATAAACCAACGAGTTCGCCAACTTCAGTTGCAATTGGAGCTATTTTTAAACGAGGCAATCGGCATTTTGAATTCCTCACAGTTCTTTTTAATGGGTCATATGGAAAATGAAGAGTATTCTGTAGCTCTGTTTTAACAATACGGTATAATGTCAATATAAAAACAAAAACTGAAATCTGTTCTGATAAATAACTTTTTAATGAACTCCTTTTTCTTCAGTTCTTTTTTATTAGATAATATAGGACACCTGTCTTGTTGTTGTTGGTTTTTTTCCTGGTTGGTAAATAATGTGATAACAATGTAAGGAGTTGCAGATAAGCAAAGAAGTAAATGGCAAAATATGAAGTTAATTACCACGACATTTATAGAAAGATAAAAACGAAGAGCGATTAGTGATCGTGATTGAAACGCATTGTTAATCCTATTGGATTAACCAGTAGCAGTGAAAACGTAACTAACAATGAATAAGGTAATATATATCTATTATAGAATTACCAGTAACAAAACAGGACACTGAAGCCTTGTACAGCAGTTTTATAAAAAGAAAATAATTGTTTTGTTTTGAACGACTATCATTCTAAATTACAAGAAAAGAACGTGGAAAACAATGTACAAAAGCCTAGCCGAAAAACGTGACACGGATATACAGCGGAGACTTGTACTTGATGCACTACTTTCCCCACTATGGTTAAAACGAATAAATGTGACTGAAACTGAATTGTGTCCACATTGCAACACAGTGGTTGAAACCAACTACCATATGGATTTCAGCTGTGTTGCAAATGAACTTTTATTATACATTGTTTTTAAAATTATATTTAACTATTTTAGAAAGAACATGTAAATCTTATAGTAAACACACCAACATATCCCGCCGCACTTTACAACAATTAAAAAGAGAATTTCATTACTAGACTGAAATCACGTGTGATATTGGAATATATGTGGGCTACATAAAATGGTTAATTAGAAGTCTGTAAAAAACAAACAAACTGGAAACCAGAATATCGATGCTTTATTATAAATCAAAATATTGTGAAACTTACGCCTTCATAATAGTTTTTTTTTCCTATGTGACACGTATATTACAGGTTTCTAATTTATTTGTTGTTTAAGTTGTTTCTTAATGATTATTACGTAATATATTGTATACGTAATATAGTCTTTTTCCTATTACGAGTTTATAAATTATTTGTTTTTAAGTTGTTTTAAGTGTGTGAATCACTGTGATTTATAGCGTGTGTTATAAAAGAAGTTAAGTTCAACGTGCTGATTGGAAATTCTGTGTATTACAAAGTTGTATCGAGGGAAAAATTAAACTTGTTTAATTAAGAAAGGACTCGTATCGCTGAAGTTCCTCGGAAAGAATTTATACAGGAAATTAACAAACAAGCAGATACGTAACAATATATAAATATAAAAGCGAAAATTTATGTTTATCTCTTCGCTAATTTCTCGCATACTATTTGACCAATCACCACCAGACTTGGCATGGGACCCCTACGGTCCTCAGAAGTAACGTGAAGGGGCAAAATTCTCACCAGGTTTCCCATAAAAAAGTTTATTTTGTAACCTAAAACTAAATTTTGGATTTTAATTTAATGTCTATCTTCGTGTCACGCTCCTTTTGGTATCACTTAACAATAAACATCGTCGCTTAACAAAAAAACCCAACAAACTATCAGGGTTTTGTTGTTAGGCCAACAATGTTGTTTATGTTGAACGCGCAATGTATATGTTAATTTGTGGTTTATTTTCTCTGTTTTTAATAACTTCGGTAATATAAAAGCAAACGGTTTAATTCAGAAACTTCTTAAGTTAATGTTGGAAAGTTTCCATTCAATCAATCAAACAACTGCTTTACTATTCTAGACAAATGTAGTAACTTACTTAAGGATGCAGAAGAGCTAAAGGAAAACGTGTTCCCTAATATTTGTTAAAATTATGAATCGCTGTGTAAATGATCAATTATTGCAAAGGTTCCCGGACAGGAATTCACCTACAGATCAATTGTCAGTGTTCCTGTTACATCCCGGACAGGAATTCACCTACAGATCAATTGTCAGTGTTCCTGTTACATCCCGGACAGGAATTCACCTACAGATCAATTGTCAGTGTTCCTGTTACATCCCGGACAGGAATTCACCTACAGATCAATTGTCAGTGTTCCGGATACATCCCGGACAGGAATTCACCTACAGATCAATTGTCAGTGTTCCGGATACACCACGGACAGGAATTCACCTACAGATCAATTGTCAGTGTTCCGGATACATCCCGGACAGGAATTCACCTACAGTTCAGTTGTCAGTGTTCCGGATACATCCCGGACGGGAATTCACCTACAGATCAATTGTCAGTGTTCCGGATACAGGTGACGCTGTAGATTACCCAACTAAATTCTCTTGAACCATTAGGGATGTCAGACACATTCTGAAATTAAAGGTTGGTTCGCCCATAATGTTGTTGAGAAATCTTGATCCTCCAAAATTATGTAATGGTACAAGTTTAATTGTTAAGACTTTAGTGCCACGTGTTATTAAAGCAACAATTACAACTGGTCATGCCAATGGTGAAGATGTCTTCATTCCAAGAATTCCTTTGCTAGCAACTGATTGTCCCTTTGAATTTAGAAGGCTCCAATTTCCAGTTACAAATTGTTTTGCAATGTCAATCAATAAGGCACAAGGTCAAAGTTTAAAGGTTGCTGGATTGTTCCTGAAGCAGTCTTGCTTTTCACATGATCAATTCTATGTAGGATGTTCAAGGGTTAGATCTAATCAAAACCTGTTTATATTGTCAGAAACAGCCAATATGGTATACCAAGAAGCTTTAATTGAGTTTGTGTATTTTTTGTTTTGAAAATCAAAGGTTTAGATAAAAACTAAAATATTATGAAAATTTAATTTTTTAGTGAATGTTCTTAAAAGTAATTTCATTGTGTTTTTAAATACCTATTTCAAGTTTGGATGTTGTCCTTATAATTATCTATCTAATACTGCTATTTTATTGTTTGCTGTATATGCCTCAACACCAACTGTTTGCTTGCCCACTTCATGAAGAATGAAAAGTTCTACTTAATTAACAGTGCTACTATAATTATCTTTCATCGCGTAGTGGATAACAGAAAGGTCACGATGTTTACCTCAAGAACAAAAACACTAATTAACATCGGTTAGTAACAAAGTATTGATTGTTCAATCGACCGTGATGACGAAGGTTTGCTTTCCCCTATCTTATTTATATCAATATGTGATCACTTCATCTAGTCAATTCCCCAACCTGACAACGGTGTTGGGTCTCATTAGCACTAATTCACTAATTATGTACCTAGGATAGAAAGGGTGAAGTGTGTTAGCTGATTTCC
Source organism: Limulus polyphemus (assembly GCF_000517525.1). Classification (NCBI taxonomy): domain Eukaryota; kingdom Metazoa; phylum Arthropoda; class Merostomata; order Xiphosura; family Limulidae; genus Limulus; species Limulus polyphemus. Next base: position 64,089 of record NW_013670048.1, on the reverse strand, counting down.
TGTGGATTATGAAGAGTATGCATACACTCAAACTTTCCCTGTCATTGCTGAATCGAAAGAGATCGTTTCGTTATCAGTAAACAAACAGAGGAGCAGACCGCTTTCAAAACTAGTGCTTTGGTAATTAATAAAAAAGGTACTTAGGTTAGCATCCGTTATTAGAGGGTATGTTGTAGAAATTCTGTTTAAACCAACGAATATGTTGCAATATACACAGATTAATTAATACAATGTGGATATACCTATGTGTGTATGTAATCAATATATATATATAAACATGTGATATTTAGAGATAAAGAACTTCCATTCGTTGGGTTAAAGTTGAATCCAACATACTTCTCCTGCCATTTTTACGAAAGTGGTACTAATTTCGATGCCTTAATTACCAAAAGCATGTACGCATTTACCACAGGGACAAGGAAAATCTAATGAGACAAAAAAAGTGAAAGGAAGACCTGAATGTCCTGGAATATGATAAAGATGAAGGAGAAATAAACGCTTTGCATATCTATATAAATATAATAGTTCTGCCTGTTGTATGTTCACATAACTACTTCGCAGGGTGTAGATGGATCTTCACCAAAATTGATATGGACGTTCATTAGGTCCATACAAATGTTCAGTTTTGAGTTTTGCGTTTTTCACGGGCGTGTATTATCACTACTTCGCTACTTGTTGATGGATCTTCACCAGATTTGGCATGAAGGCTTGATGGGTCCATGTGGGGATGCATGCAAAATTGCGGTTTCACTTTTTTATGTTTTGCTGTTTTTATTGCGTTGTTTGCAATTACTTCACCGCTTACACAGTTGTGGATGGATCTTAGCCAAATTTGGTATGGAGATTCCTTGGGTCCCAAAAGAAGTTTGTTTTGTTCTTTTGATAAGGTCTTGAAGTTATTTTAGTGTATTTATGAATTAGCGGTTTTTTAAGTGATGTATGCAGTAAAATTGGAAAATGTCAAGAAATTTTCATATCTTTGGCTCAGGACCTTCTTTTTTAAAGCTATTTAACCTAGAATGTTGTGGAGAACACAGTGAGGTGCTTTAGATCAACGTATTTCTGTCTAAAAATTGTCAAATTACTTCGTCTATTCCATTTTGCAACCTAAAAGAAAGATTCCACCGATTTTTGTCATCAAGTCAACCACCATTTATAGTTGAACAGAAAAACTGTATCCCCCCCAAAGATCTCTATTCAGTCGAAATTGACTACAAAACCTTACTTTTTAAAAACTGCGTTTGAAAATGTCTCAAACAAAAAAAGAAAGAGATCTTATGCAGCGCAAAGACCAAATACTAAAAGAAAGAGAGAAGAGAGACAAAAGGAGACAGAAGAAGAAGAGCATCTAGGTTAGAAAGTAATGAAGAAAGAAATGCTACTCAAAGATCTTAAGAAAATGAAGAAGAAAGAGAATCAGGATTAGAAATATTAAGAAACCAAAGATCTCAAGAAAATGACGAAGAAATAGAATCAACGTTAGAAAGAGATAGAGAGAGACATGCTCATCATGGTATTTTGGTCATTTGTATTTCATAATCAAACTGAAGTTCTTGAAGTATGCTATTTGTCTTTAGTTAAACTGGTAATTGGTATTCAAACTAAAGTTCCTGAAGTGTGCTATTTGTCTTTAGTTAAACTGGTAATTGGTATTCAAACTGAAATGCTTGAATTTTGCGACTCGTCTTCGGTTGAAGTTGTATTTTGTAATCAAAGAGAGACAAAAAATACTTTAACACTTAGCTATCAACCTTTCATAATTTATCACAACTGTTGATAAAACAAAAAAAATGACACATTTTCTGCTGTGTTTATATTTGGGAGGAGATTTAAAAAACTCTTCTAACCTGGCCACTTTAGAATAACTCCTATTGGATTGAGGCTGTTTTAAGTGACAGTTCTAAGCCGGCTACAGGAGTTTTCTAAAAATTTTATTTCATGGTGTTGATTGAACGGGTTACATATAAGAGAAGCAACTTTTCATGTCCTAAGAAAATGTTTCATTAATCATGGATTCACATAACTTCCGTCCGGGTACTCCAGCTAGTTATTAATACCTTACCCTTCCAGGAACAGGATCCATAATTATAACCTCCTGTCTTTCTAAAGAGCAAAGGTAACTAAACCTAACTGTTGGAAACAATAAAGAACTAGTGAAGAGATATCGGAAATCTAGTCCAATGTCTTCTATTGTGTTAAAATGCAGAATAAAATAATGATTCTCAAATGAAACGCATAGATAGATATTTTATGGGCCCAATGTTAGGTCGATCATTCGTACGCTCATTATTAGCCACGTCATTTGTGTGTTAGACAAATCATTTGTAGGAACAGTGCTAGAAACATCATCCCTGAGTTCTGTATTAGCCACGTCATTTGTGTGTTAGACAAATCATTTGTAGGAACAGTGCTAGAAACATCATCCCTGAGTTCTGTATTAGCCACATCATTCGTAGGTCTACTGTTAGAAACACTTTTGTTGGTTCCACTGTTAAACCCACTATTCTGGAGAGCCAGTGTTATCTAGAAACGTATAGAAGATACGCAACGACGATATAAATTTATGTCACTTACTCAAGTTGAATATACTCACTGTTAATGTGAATATAAACATTCTGACAACAAAGCAAAGAGTGAAAACTTCGTCGAACAATCAAATGTCATTAACTATCTTAAATACATGTAAATAAACTTTAATAGCTCTGAAATACGATGTTGCTGCAGACACACACAAACTAGGAGTGACGTGTTGTCAGGAAACTGTTACAGAACAGTTCTATGTTCACAGCTTTAAGAATACACGTTTATTAATAGTTTACCGGTTGTAATTTATCTAGTTGCAAAACATATGCTAGTAATTTGTTGACACTCAGCTCCGTTTGACATGTATATCATGGTCATGGAAAGTCTCTCCATTTGAGCTAGTAATTACAAATACAATTAAAATCTCTTTGTAAGATGTAAGTTACTTGAATTTTGGTCTCAATAGTGTCAAGGTATAGTGTTGTCGTACTCAAAAATATAAGATACCTTACACGTTTATCATACTGTCTGGTGTTAATATGTTTTAGTGTCTTATCCTTGTAGATTTCAACGTTTTTTCATTGGTACAAAACTGTTTTCGGTTCTCAGTGGATCTAAATATCCGTTAAGACTTTTTATATTATTATACAGTGCCCTAGTATAATGAAAGTTGCAGTCCTGCCATCGAGTTGACAATAATGACAGCAATCTGCAATACAACACAAGCAAAAACTAAGCACAAACAGACCTATAAATACCTGGCAGATTTGCATTTTCCATATTCGAAAAGATTCATGTTCAATAGAGTTATGTATATCATTGGTGTGGGTGTTTCGGACAATGCTACTGGTTTAAGAGATGTTCATTTTTACATGCCACATACCTTTTAAACAAATACCTGGTAAACTGTAAAATGGATGATATTAAGTTTTATGCTGCGTTGTTTGCAAGTTTGCGATAGTTATATTTTGATTTGATATGAGATGGAAAACGTTTTTCCACTAAATAATTACTAACAAAACGTAAGACGTAATGATTAGATTATATAAACATTTAAATATTGTCCCCTAAGTGAGGAAATAAAACCAATATCTGCAATGATAATCAGAAATAACTTTGTCTTTCTCAGAACAGTAAACTTAGAACTAAATAATATGTCTACATAATATTATTATATTTATTTATTACTTTTTATGTAATGAAACGATCGTAGTGAAAAAATGCAAGGCTGAATAGAAAAAACAAGTACAAAAACTAAAAAAATTAGATATATACAATGGTAAATGAAAAAAGCGGAACATTAATTTAAATAATAGAAGTAGGTCAGCTTCTATATAAAAGTATTCGATCTTATGTAGAAATTATCAACGTCTGTGTAATATTTATATCAAAATTTACCCAGAAGGCCATCTACATATTCTGTGGCAGGTGGATGAGTAGAAAATATTAAACATATTGGAACTGATAAAGACATTAAGTTAGTCATTATGGTAAATGAATTGGTCGATTTCTTAAAAAGGGCTCTTTGAGCTCACCTGATGAATAGAGCATATGAATGTATAAAAGGCTATGGAGAGGTTTCAACAGGTATAGAGAAAATCTCGTGAAGCCTTACCACTCGCTTATAATTACATATCTGCAACAGGGTAATCTTTCTTAGAAAACTTGATTTTCAGATATTATTCTTTTGGTGCTGAAATTAACCTTGTCATTTAAAGCAAATTTCTATTTTTACTTTTTGTCATAGAACTTGTTACGATCTTGGAAAAGTCAACTTAAATTAGAAGAACCACTTTCGAAATACATTTTCACGTGAGAAGAAGTTAAATGCTGCTCTAGCCTAATGTTACTTATTTAATCCAAAGTGACGGTAAAATCCCCTTTATAAGCAACCAGATGATTAGGTAAGAATTTATTCTTTTCTGAGCTGTTATGTTGTAAAAACTTGTACATACACGCCAGCTTCCTTTTATTTGTAGTTGTTCAAATTTCTTGGTATATCTCGGTGGTCTAGTCGCATAACGTTAAGTTTAAAGAGAATCTTTACTCGTGTACAGAAAATTTACTTAAGGAGACTTTGGGAAATTTCTAATTTACAATGTTATGTTCTCTCTAAAGATCTTTTAGAGAAAAGAAATGCAGCAGTAATATATCTCTATTATAAATCCCACTCTTAGTGAGCGCAATCACCTTGCCACACAGTTTTGAACGATATTATGTTCATTATCTCAGTTAGCCACAGAGTTTTAAATAATATTATGTTTATTACACCTCAGTCAGCCACACAGTTTTAAGTAGTGTTAAGTTTATCACCTCATTAGCCACACAGTTTTAAATGATGTTATGTTCACGATAATAAAAAAAAATCCCAAAAAACTCCTTGGTTTGATCTTAGGGTAAAACAAACCATCACTGCAACATATTCTACAAAGACTGTAACAGTCGTTTTACATTCTTTACTGTTTCTGTTATTGTTAGATGTTTGTTTGATATTTTCGATGTATTGTTTGCACACTAATTACGGACAACGACAATTTTGACTGTCCATTTTTTCAAAAGTGAAGACTATTGTATTTTTGAATTTTATGAATTATTGTCTTGTAGACTAATCATACTTAAAACTATTTGTGAATAAATTTACGGTTTCAATATATTTTTAACTGTTTTAGTTTCAACTATAAAGATTTCTGAGAAAGGAAAAAGCTAGTGTTTATTAAATTCTTCTAAGGTTGGTGTTGATTAGATGTATGTGTTACGGTGAAAACCCGAGAAATTACAGATTGAGAAAATAACACAAGTACAAAATATGGATTAAATGTGTGTTTCTCTTTCTTAAAAACAAACAACCAAACAAACAAACAAAAACAGAAAGCGATAACGTAACTTAACAGATTGTTATTACTTTTACAAATGTATGTATGTATTTAAGATAGGCCTAAAGTAGCTCAAGCTCAGAATGTTGTGACGATAGGTCGATACTCAAGTTTTAGCATTATCTGTTGGCATATCAGTTTGAGTGTTTTTAGTTCTAAAATTACCCGTGGGCATATCAGTATGAGTGTTTTTAGTCCTAAAATTACACGTGAGCATATAAAATTGAGTGTTCTTAGTCCTGAATTTGCCCGTGGGCATATCAATTTGAGTGTTTTTAGTCCTAAAATTACACGTGGGCATATAAAATTGAGTGTTCTTAGTCCTAAAATTACCCGTGGGCATATCAATTTGAGTGTGTTTAGTCCTAAAATTACATGTGGGCATATCAAATTGAGTATATTTAATCCCAACATTGCCCGTGGACATATCAAATTGGGTGTTTTTAGTTCCAAAATTATACATGGGCATATCAAATTCAGTGTTTTTATCCCCAACATTACCCGTGGGCGTATCAAATTGAGTATTTTTTAATCCCAACACTACTGAAAACAAAAAATGATAGTTGCACCCGAACTGTGTCTATAAAGCAACTGTTCCCAAAGTGAAGTTCGCAATTGAAGTATCGGGTGGGTCAGAGACAAGATTCATTAAAACACAAAAATATTCTTATTTTAAAACTACTTACAAAATAATGAACCTAAAATGTTTTTGAACAAGAAAACAATAAGATATAAGAGCACAGTTAGGTTTTAATGAAGTTTATTAGAACAATAGCTCCTTTCCCACTTGAGCATGGATGCGAAAAATGTAACCCCCCCTCCGTGGGAAGTCTGCGGACTTATAACGCTAAAAACGGTAGGCACAGCACTGATAGCCCATTGTGTTGCTTTGTGCAAACAAATAAACAATCCCCAAAATTGCCTAGCTGCTCATATTTACTTGGGAAAGTTTAAGAACCGCTGGGCTAAAAGACTCTTTTTGCTTAAGTTTTAGATTTTTTATTCTGTTATTACAAGATCTTTTTGAAGTGTTTTGTTAACAAGACTTAATTTAAGCATGTGATGTAAGTTTGTCCTAACTTGAATGTCATGTAAAGAGGTATATATTTTATGCGTTACTACTTAAATATACTCTTTCTCATTCGAGCACCTTCTAGCGATTGCTAAAGTTGATTTTAATATTTCTGTATCGAATAACATTGCGAGTTGTTTTGATCACTTTTATGTTTAGAAGATTTGATACAATAGAATGATAATTTCCAATAGTGTAGTAAGATATATCTCTGGTCATATTTCTTGGATCAAATTTCAATCTCAATCTGATACATCTCAAAGTACAACTTTTTAACGCAAGTATGTTCTCGTCGTTTGTAGAAGATATCCTTTCCTAAACAGTTTATATCCGCTTAATTTAGTAAAAGTGAAGGATGATTTTACCTGCTTTTTTATCTGTCGCTTTAATCAGTCTTTTATAAAATAGAAAACATTCATGTACTGTACATATACCTTATCATACATATAAAATTACAGTACATGTTTATATATAGCCACATTGAGTTTTCAACAGTCTTGGAAGAATACAAGTTTATGTTTCTTCTTTTTTTTGTATTCATTTTCTCTTTTGAATCCGGTTTTTGTATTTTTAAATAAGGTGTATATAATTGATTCCTTAAGGATTGCAAAAATATTTTTATATGTTAAAGATTTCTTTTCTTTTTTTACCAGTAGTGAAATTGAAAAGAGATTTCTTTCAGCTTTACATCATGAATTAATTTTAATTCTCCATTTATTTATTTTTGTATTGTTCACTTCGGAATAAACCGTATCTTTCTATTGTCGTGCATAATTTAGCAGAGAAAAAAATAACTATTATTCAGCATTTATCTTTTACTTGTACTTATATGTAACATAATACGATATACGAATTATCTTACATAGCCTCTGAGCATTGGAAGCTGGGCATGACCTTACAGCCTTTCATTTTAACCCGTTCCTTTAGTTAAATATACATTTCCGAAACACGATAATTCAATAAATGTAAGAAAACGTTTGTTGAGATAGAAAATAAAATATGCATCTGTACATTCACCAGTAATATGTGTGCATGAAATTCTATGAAATCCTTAACTTCTCACTTTCTTTATCTGAATACATTATATAATATTCTGTTTTAGCGATTTAACTCGAGAAAGAAGCGTATCTCGGAACTCAGCATCCATTATATCATAACTTCATGTACATATACTCACTCAGCAGTAAGCACTTTTCCTCTCGCAGTAGCGTTATTTAGTAAGTTTTAAAGGATAAATGGGTTGGAAGAAACGCGTTCTTTCGTGAGAGTGTTGCTATACTTGAGCTTAGGTTTAATGTATAGATAATATATGGTTGGAAGTTAACAGTTTCGGGCTGTGTTACTGTCTTCTTTTAATCATTAATAAACATGGTGAGATATGGTAATATGTTATCTCTTAGTTACAGCACCGAAACGTCTTGGATGCAGAAAATCCTACCAACATTTTACATTGGATTTTAGGGAACGAAAATTACCTTTCTATGTGGTAGTTAGGTTGCGCAGGAAAATTGTTACTATACCTTTAGGTTAAATCAGAAAAGTAAGAGAAAAGATAAAAAAGGAAAGAGGGATAGGTATAATACTATATTTAAGTGTAAAAGGAACAAAATGATTGTGCCAGAATCTAAGACTTCTAAATTCAGTGTTGTGACTTATAACTGTTTCGCTGTACCAAATGAAATAGCTTAGAGGACCAAAAAAGCTATTAAGCGTTGAATATAAATGTTTGTTTAACACTGAAGTATAGAATGGTTGTAATTCTGAATATTGTGGAACTTAAATTATTATAGGGTAATAGAAGGTAAAAACTACTTCATCATTAAATGGAGTAATAAGGAACATAACTTTTAGAGCTACATAGCATAGTGAATTAGTTTGTAGCCCTTGCTGTAGAACTACATAACACAGTGAAGTAAGATGTAGTACTTGTTGTAGAACCACATAACACAGTGAAGTAAGATGTAGTACTTGTTGTAGAACCACATAACACAGTGAAGTAAGATGTAGTACTTGTTGTAGAACCACAAAACACAGTGAAGTAAGATGTAGTACTTGTTGTAGAACCACATAACACGTGAAATTGAATGTGAGACTTGCTGTAGAGCTACATAACACGTGAAGTAGAATGTGAGACTTGCACATACCACGTGTATTGTAACGTAGAACTTGCTGTAAAGCTACATAGTTCAGGTTGTACATTAGGGGAATGTTGTAAAATTAGATAATTTAGTAGAGCAAACTATAATGATCTATGTGAGAAGTACATAACCAAGGCCACTAATTATAGAAAATAATTATTCAGAAAAATGACGTTGTTTTGGATCTTATTGAATGAAACTGTATTTACTGATCCAATGTTTTATATGATACATAACCTATACTCATAGTTAAACTATTTTTATTATATTGAAAATTCTTTATCGACAGCTAGTAATAAACAAGTAGACACTTCAGTTATATATTAGTGCAAGATAGACAATCAAGAGACGAATTGTCTATGCTACAAAAACACACTAACCATTGATTTTTCAAAAATAATCAGATATTAACATCACAAAAAACAGTCCATTGCACCTTCTGCTGTATGCGTTGTGAGGTAATTAACATGGTATATCAATAGATACATATCTGAATAATGCATGGTGTTGATGGAGACATTTCTTAAACAAATCTATGTAACTTGAACTAGTTTTTTTAATGAATTATAGATGTGTATATGTACGTATGCATATTATCCATCAATTCACTGATTCTTTCACGTGCCTTGTATTTATATGAATATGTAGTATATATATAGCAGCAGCTGTGAAAAAGCGATCCCCTCTGGTGATATTGGTTTCTTTACATTGATTAGACAATACACTGGTGGAGGTGTGCAGCATGTAATTATGAACGTCATTTACGATGTGATATTTGGCTTAACCGTAATGATTGTTCATTAACTTCACCTTCCTACTCTGTAATTTTTCGGTAGGGTAAACTAAAAATTCTATTTCAGGTAATGACGCCT